>NW_027142168.1:45422-78967 GCF_036365525.1 Heterodontus francisci | reverse complement strand
TTGGGGGAGAGAGAGAGAGAGTGGGGGAGAGAGAGAGAGAGTGGGGGAGAGAGAGAGAGAGAGAGAGAGAGAGAGAGAGAGAGTGGGGGAGAGAGAGAGAGAGAGAGAGTGGGGAGAGAGAGAGAGAGGAAGTGATTTGTCGCAGTCGACTCCTTTCTGCAGGACATCCTGAAACACCTCCGCAGCAAGGGCAATTTTGAGGCACAGACATTACTGCAGTGTAGGAATTGCAGCAGCTCATTCGCGCACACCAAGATCCAACGAATAGTAATGCGGTAATGATTCACGAGAATGATTGCAGGGATGAGGAACATCAGGCATGATGACAGATTGGAGAAGTTGGGACTGTTCACCTTGGAGAAGAGAAGGTTGAGGAGATTTGATCGAGAGGTCTGGACAGAGTAGATAGGGAGAAACTAGAGAGAGGATATACATCTCCCTCCGACAGTGCAGCACTCCCTCAGTACTGACACCGGGGGAGTGTCGGCCTGGATTATGGAGATCAAGTCCTAGAGTATATACATCTCCCTCCAACAGTGCAGCACTCCCTCAGTACTGACACCGGGGGAGTGTCGGTCTGGATTATGGAGATCAAGTCCTAGAGTATATACATCTCCCTCTGACAGTGCAGCACTCCCTCAGTACTGACACCGGGGGAGTGTCGGCCTGGATTATGGAGATCAAGTCCTAGAGTATATACATCTCTGTCCGACAGTGCAGCACTCCCTCAGTACTGACACCAGGGGAGTGTCGGCCTGGATTATGGAGATCAAGTCCTCGAGTATATACATCTCCCTCTGACAGTGCAGCACTCCCTCAGTACTGACACCGGGGGAGTGTCGGTCTGGATTATAGAGATCAAGTCCCAGAGTATATACATCTCCCTCCGACAGTGCAGCACTCCCTCAGTACTGACACCGGGGAGTGTCGGCCTGGATTATGGAGATCAAGTCCTAGAGTATATACATCTCCCTCCGACAGTGCGGCACTCCCTCAGTACTGACACCGGGGGAGTGTCGGTCTGGATTATAGAGATCAAGTCCTAGAGTATATACATCTCCCTCCGACAGTGCAGCACTCCCTCAGTACTGACACCGGGGGAGTGTCGGTCTGGATTATGGAGATCAAGTCCTAGAGTATATACATCTCCCTCCGACAGTGCAGCACTCCCTCAGTACTGACACTGGAGAGTGTCGGCCTGGATTATGGAGATCAAGTCCTGGAGTATATACATCTCCCTCCGACAGTGCAGCACTCCCTCAGTACTGGCACCAGGGGAGTGTCGGCCTGGATTATGGAGATCAACTCCTAGAGTATATACATCTCCCTCCGACAGTGCAGCACTCCCTCAGTACTGACACCGGGGAGTGTCGGCCTGGATTATGGAGATCAAGTCCTAGAGTATATACATCTCCCTCTGACAGTGCAGCACTCCCTCAGTACTGGCACCGGGGGAGTGTCGGCCTGGATTATGGAGATCAAGTCCTAGAGTATATACATCTCCCTCCGACAGTGCAGCACTCCCTCAGTACTGACACCGGGGAGTGTCGGCCTGGATTATGGAGATCAAGTCCTAGAGTATATACATATCTCTCCGACAGTGCAGCACTCCCTCAGTACTGACACTGGAGAGTGTCGGCCTGGATTATGGAGATCAAGTCCTGGAGTATATACATCTCCCTCCGACAGTGCAGCACTCCCTCAGTACTGACACCGGGGGAGTGTCGGTCTGGATTATGGAGATCAAGTCCTAGAGTATATACATCTCCCTCCGACAGTGCAGCACACCCTCAGTACTGACACCGGGGAGTGTCGGCCTGGATTATAGAGATCAAGTCCTAGAGTATATACATCTCCCTCCGACAGTGCAGCACTCCCTCAGTACTGACACCGGGGGAGTGTCGGTCTGGATTATGGAGATCAAGTCCTAGAGTATATACATCTCCCTCTGACAGTGCAGCACTCCCTCAGTACTGACACCGGGGGAGTGTCGGTCTAGATTATGGAGATCAAGTCCTAGAGTATATACATCTCCCTCCGACAGTGCAGCACTCCCTCAGTACTGACACCGGGGGAGTGTCGGTCTAGATTATGGAGATCAGTTCCTTTGGAAGCGGGACAGGGAAGTGGGGGTGTGAGTGTGTTGGGGGGAGAGTGACAGTATAACTCTTGCACATTTCCGAGACTCGCTCGGTGGAAGTTTCCCGATAAAACACCGGGCGTTGTTTCTGGAGACCCTGCCACTTCTCCGGCTCCTGGTCTCCCCACACCCGTTTGCCCTGGGTGTAGTCTTTCAGGCCGAGCAGATGTGATAACACAATTGTGACAGTTCAGGACAGGCCTCTGACATTCTCTCCCTTTAACCTTTCCCATTCCCCTCCTTCCAGTTCGTGGAGATGATCAGCTGTAGACAGGGAGACCTGGATCAGCTGGTGGCCAGAGGTTACACAGCTGCCCTGGTGGAGGAGAGACAACGATACTGCTTCCTTGTTGATCGACAGTGCGCGGTTTCCAAACACTTCAGCCTGTACCACGACAAGGCAAGTAGTCAACGTGACCATCGTGCGCACTGTATCTAACCCCCCCGTTTTTTTTTCTCGTTTTTTTTTAGACAGGAAGTGCTTCACAAATTGCCCAGCCAATCCCGCTACGTACCTGTCCTGGGAGTGTTTGATGGGACAGTGTAGAGGGAGCTTTACTCTGTATCTAACCCCCGTACTGTACCTGTCCTGGAGTGTTTGATGGGGGACAGTGTAGAGGGAGCTTTACTCTGTATCTAACTCCCCATTTTTTTTTTATGTCGAGGGAGCCTTTATTCCTCAGGCCCCCTTTATATACACACTTATATTTTTAAAATAACTTTATTAAAACCAGATAAATAAACAAAAAACTCAAATTAAAATGCCATTCTCGGCGTCGACGATGCACTCCAGTCCCTGCGGTGCCCACCGGTCGCGGAAGGCCTCAAGCGTACCGGCGGACACCGCATGCTCCTTTTCCAGGGACACCCGGGCGCGAACGTAACCGCGGAAGAGGGGCAGGCAATCGGGGAGGACGGAACCCCCGACGGCCCGCAACCTGGACCTGTGAATTGCCACCTTGGCCAGGCCCAGGAGCAGACCGACGAGGAGATCCTCCTCCCGGCCCAAGCCCCTCCGCACCGGGTGCCCAAAGATCAGGAGCGTGGGACTGAAGTGCAGCCAGAATTTGAGGAGCAGCCCCTTCAGATACTCAAAGAGGGGCTGCAACCTCGCACACTCCGTATAAATGTGGAACACGGACTCGTCCAGGCCGCAGAAAGTACAGGTGGCCTGGGAGTCCGTGAACCTACTTAAAAGCCTATTGCACGGGACTGCTCTGTGCAGCACCCTCCACCCAGGTCCCCGATGTAAAGGGGGAAGACTCCCGCGTAGAGAGACCTCCATCGGGGTTTCCCCTCGCCGCCAGATGGCAACGCGGACCGCCAGGGCGTGTCCGGCCGGCTGACGAGGGCGAGGAAGTGGAAAGTGTGCAGGAGCAGCCCGTACAGGAAACCCCTCCGCGCCGATTGGAATGGCACGGAGGGCATTCCCGAGAGGCGGCTCGGGTTGTGCGGGACCGGCTCCCGAGGAGGGTTTCGGGGCCTGGGTCCGATGAGCAGTTCCGGCCCAGCGGGGGTCAGCTCGGCCGGGATCGCTCCGCACTCCCGAGCCCCCTCGCCACCCACAGTGAGGGGCGTCCCGGGGGTTTCAGCTACTCCTCCGCCCGCCGGACCGTCCCCGGAGTCGGCCGCCCGGACAGCCGAGGCGCTCTCCTCCGCCGGCGGGGGAGCGCCCTGACTGGAGGCGACCATGTTCCAGACTCGGAAAAGATCCCGGTAAAAGACAGGCAACTCCCTCAGAGAGGCGCGGCTAACGGACTCCACCGGGAGCTGCGTGTCGTCTTGAAGGCAGTGACACTGGCGGAAAAAATACGTCGCCAGCGCACACCATCTGGGAGGACGCTCGACGTACAGGTATCTCTGCAGGGTCCGAAGGCGGAGAGTCGCAGCCTGGGTGCGGACGCACACCAGCGACTGACCGCCCTCCTCGATCGGGAGACTCAGGACCGCGGCAGAGACCCAGTGTTTCCTCTTGCCCCAGAAGAAATCGACGAGTTTCTTCTGGATCTTGGTGGCAAATACAGGGGGCGGGGCCAAAGTGACCAACCGGTACCACAGCATGGAGGCCACCAGTTGGTTTATGACCAACGCTCGGCCCCTGTAGGAAAGCACTCGGAGCAGTCCTGTCCAGCGCCCCAGCCGAGCGGTGACTTTCGCCTCCAACTCCTGCCAGTTTGCCGGCCAGGCTTCCTCAGCGGGGCTAAGGTGGACTCCCAGATAGAGGAGGTGCGTGGTGCTCCACGCAAAAGGTGTCATCTCCTCCGGCAGGGAATCCACCCGCCACTGACCAACCAGGAGTCCGGAACATTTCTCCCAATTGATCCTCGCGGAGGACGCGGCAGAAAAGGTCTGCTGGCAGTCGCGCATCCTCCGCGAGTCAACGGGATCTGTGATTGCGAGGAGCACGTCGTCGGCGTAAGCCGAGAGGACGACCCGCATGGCCGGCTCGCGCAGAGCCAATCCCGTCAACCTCCTGCGAAGCAGGCACAGGAAGGGCTCCACGCAGATGGTATACAATTGGCCGGACATGGGGCACCCCTGACGCACTCCTCTCCCAAATCGAAGGGGCGCCGTCAAGGACCCGTTAACTTTGACTAGACACTCTGCGGCGGCGTATAAAAGTCGGACCCGGGCCACGAAATGCGGCCCGAGTCCGAAAGCGCGCAGAGTCCCGAAAAGGTAATCGTGATCCACCCTGTCGAACGCCTTCTCCTGATCGAGGGAGAGAAAGGCGACCGACTGACCAGTCCTCTGGGAAAGATGGATCAGGTCCCGGACCAGGTGGATGTTGTCCTGGATGGACCGGCCCGGGACCGTGTAGGACTGGTCGGGGTGGATCATGTGGGCCAGCACGGAGCCCAGGCGGGTAGACATAGCCCGGGCAAAGATCTTATAATCCGTGCTGAGGAGGGAGACCGGACGCCAGTTTTTAAGCAGGCGGAGATCGCCCCTCTTCGGCAGCAGGACGATGACCGCCCTGCGCCACGAGAGGGGCATCTCCCCGGTCGCCAGGCTTTCCCCCAGGACCCGCGCGTAATCGTCCCCCAGGACGTCCCAGAACGCCCTGAGGAACTCCACGGTCAACCCATCCAGCCCTGGGGATTTGCCCCTCGAGAGCTGGTGGAGGGCGCCAGTCAGCTCCGCCAACGTGAGCGGAGCCTCCAATCCTTCGGCGCCCTCCGGGCTGACCTGCGGCAGGTCCTCCCACAAAACTCTGCGCGCATCCTCGCTGGACGGATCCGGAGAGAACAACGCACTGTAATACGTCCGGACCAGGAGGCCCATTCCCTCCGGATCCGTGATGGAGGATCCGTCGTCGGCCAGCAGCTCGACAAGCTGCTTACGGACCCCCCGCCATTTTTCCAGCGAGTAGAAGAAGGGTGAGGCGCGGTCCAAATCTTCCAGGATCTGGATCCGCGACCTCACGTACGCGCCTCGGGACCCTATGAGCTGCAGGTTCCTCAGCGCGCCCTTCTTCTCTTTGTACGCCTGCCACAGGGCCGGGTCCGCGACGGCATGACCGAGGCGGGATTCCAAGTCGAGCACCTCCCTCTCAAGGCGCCCGACCTCGGCTTCCCGCCTCTTGGTCGACCCCTTCGCGTACTCCTGACAGAAGACGCGGATGTGAGTCTTGCCCACATCCCACCATAGCCTCAAGGAGGGGAAGCCCCCCTGCTTCCTTCTCCAGTCGGCCCAGAATCGACAGAACGAGTCCCGAAATCGCACGTCCTCCAGCAGCCGGTTGTTAAAGTGCCAGTACGCGGACCCCGCCCGCGTGCGGAGCGGAGTGAACTCCGCCCACACCAGGCGGTGGTCCGAGCACGGCACCAGCCGCATGGAGGCCGCCGAAACGCGGGAGACGTACGCCTGCGAAATGTAGAGGCGGTCGATTCGCGACCCCCCTCCTCCAGACCTCCACGTGAAGGCGCTGGAGTCGGGATGGAGATTCCGCCAGACGTCCACCAAGTTAAGGGAGCTGATCAGTCCCCTCAACTTCTCCACCGACGCTTGGCCGCGCTGGGGACCGGAGCGATCCCCCACCTCGAGGGTGCAGTTAAAATCCCCCCCGAGGATGATGCACTCGCCGCTGTCGATGGAGCTCAAGAGAGCGGACACTTCTTCAAAGAAGCGCGCTTGCAAAGCGCCGGGCCTGGGCGCGTACACGTTCACAAAGTGGAGCGGCACGCTACCCAGGCGAACGGCGAGGTGGAGCAAGCGGCCCGGCACTAGCTCCTTGAACCCCAAGATCTCCGGCTGAAAAGTCGGGGCCAACAAGATAGCCACCCCACTAGAAATAGGGGTGAGGTGACTCATGTAGACCCCACCCTGCCACTCCAGGAGCCAGGTGGCTTCGTCTCCCGGAACGGTGTGGGTTTCCTGCAGAAAGCTCACCGCGTATCTCCCTTCCCTAAGGACTGAGAGATTGTGAAATCTGCGGTGAGCCCCTCTGCTGCCGTTGATGTTGAGGCTGGCTATGGTTATCTTCATGTCAAAGGTACGTAAAACCCGTCACCAACAGCTCACTGTGAGGAGGGAGTGGAAGTGCACCTGGCCCTCCACTCCCCCAGCAACCCATTGAGGAACACATTAAAACGGCGCCTCTCAACCAGTTTCACGTCCGCGCGCTTGCCCGCTATCTTAAGGGCGGCACGGACGGACTGGATGATCAGCGCCAGATTCGACCAACGGTCGAGGGCCAGCTGAACTTTATTGCGGCAACCTCTGCAAGCCGCGAGGAAATCCCGGAGTTCCGCCGTGGGGATGAGAGGAGATTCGGTGGGAGGCACGAGGGACTCCACCACCTCACTGGCGATGGAATCAAGATCATCCTCCGTGCCCCGCACCGAATCCCCATCCTCCTCCGGGTCGTCACCGCCAGCGGCCGACACATCCACCACACACTGTGGGGCGGACGTCCCGGCCGCGCCAGCTGGTCCCGCCTCCGTCACGGTCCCACCCCCAGGATCGATGGCAGAGTCCTCCTCTCTGGGTTCTATTGTGAAACTGGAGCCTGTAGGCACCAGCGGTTCAGGACCCCCCTCCACCTCCATCCCCAGGCCAATGAGTGGTCCAGGGGAGACAGAAGTTCCGGACTCCGGGAAACCAGCCGGAGCCAAGAGTGGAGGCGGCGAGAGGAGGCCATCTCCCGCTCCGCCAGCACCCACAGGCCCAGCAGATGGGGCAGCATTCTCAGTTATAACTGGGTCGGGTGTCTCCTGGTTGGTGGTGGACTCCGGCTGGGAGGCCCGACCCTCTGGGGCCTCGCCCTCCCCTTCATTCAGGGCACCCGACCCAGTAGCAGTGGCGGAATGGACGGTTTCCCCAGGCTCCCCCACCACAAGCAGGGCCCCACTTACTCCTTCAGGAGGGGCCTCACGTACCGGGGCCATCCCCTCCCCTCCATCCTGAGGAATAGGGAGCACCTGCCCGGACTTTGCAGCCTTGGTGGTGGCGGTAGGGGGCACCTGAGGACCAGAAACAGGAGGCAGCTCCCCTCCAACAGATGGGCCCTGCACCTCAGGGCCCTGTGTTATTTCTGTGGAGGGGTGCCTTCTCCTCTTTTTCGCACTTGGGCGCGGAGACTCAGAGACCTCCATGTCATCAGAGGCCTCCGCCTCCGCACCCTTTTTTCCTTTTTTAGTCACCCTGGGCCTGAGCCCAGCCCTGGGACAGGTGGATTCCATGGGAATGGGCTTTGGGCTGAGCTCAGGCTCGGGTTGAGTCAAAGTGTCCAGGGGACGCGCCTCACGATGTTTCTTTTTTCCCCGCGTCTTCCTTCCGCTCGGACGGACGCTCCCCTCCCCGCCAGAGGCTGTGAAAACCACAGCCTCCGGAACCGACTGAGCGGTGTCTGTTGGATGTGCGGGGGGAGTGGGAGGAGGTGCTGTGGAACCACTCTGGGCCGCCGAGGTGGAGCTGGCGGCCGGGAGGTTGGGGCAGTTCTTCCGAACATGCCCCACCCCCTTGCAGACGTGGCACCGCGCCCCGTCCGAGGTCCAAAAGACGCGGTAGGCCGTCCCCTGGAACTCCACATTAAATTGGCCCTCCGTGTCCTCCTCCCGCGCCAGCTGCATAAATAACTGGCGGCGGAAGGAGTAGACATGTTGGAGGCTGTGCTCCCGAAGACCAAGCCGGACTGGGGTGATCCCCGACCTCACCTCCCCCAGATGGTGCAGGTGGGGGAGGAGGAGCTCACTGGGAATGAAGGGTGGGACGTTGGACAACATTATCCGATGCGCAGTGGCCCCCAGAGGGTCCACTGGCAGGAAGGTCCCCCCCACAGTGAGCCCTTTACTCAGGGCCAGGGACACCGCCCGCTCGGTCTTCAAAAAGAACACAGCCTTCCCATACATCTTTGAGGCCGCAACAATGGCCGAGGGGCCGACAACCACGGCCATTGCCTTAACGCAGGCCTCAATAGACATGTTGGGGTGGGGATAGCTCTTCACCCCATGGCTGCATGTCAATAATTTAAAGGGTGACGGGGCCACGTGGGCAGCCACAGAAGCTGCAGCTGCGTAGGTAGTAGAGGGCCCCGCCACCGGTGATGAAGGGCTTGCCATGGGTCCAAGAGCTAAACCCACCCCAAATTGTGGACTTGCACACCAAATATCAGCGATTTAACTGAAAATATTGAATGTGTAGTAAAGACAAACAAACAAACAACAGATTAGTGGAGAGGCTGAGGTAATAGAGGAGAGGCAAAGGCAGGCTGGAAGGGATGACTTGCTTTCTGGAGGTGGTGCTCACAGTACACTTAAAACAGTCTTTGAAGTTGGTCTTCCGGTCTTCTGGTTGGGGGAGACGTCTTCACCTGGGTCAGCTGAAGCTGCCCAGGCACTATCTATCCCCTTCCGTCTGTTTAGCTGGGCAGCTTCAGCTGACCCAGGCTTGGCAATTGGGGTGGGGAGGGAGCTTCCCTGTGTGCTTTTGCAGCAGCACAGACTCCTGTTGAATTGGCAGCCCCACCCCTTGTTGTTCCAGCCACTTGTTCCTCCCCCATCAGTCCAAAGTAAATTACTGGTGTTCAGCACCCACCTCCAGACAAAGCCTTGTTTCCAACAAAAAAAGAATGTCACTTTCTTCTCTTTTAAAGGTGATTGTTGTTGGAGTTTTCCTCTGCTTGTTTGTAGAAGCTCTCCCTTGCTCAGTGTAGCTCCTCTCTCCACCTCTGCAACCTCCAACTGCCACCAGCACTCTCAGCTGCACCTCATTGATGCACTCAGGCTCCCAAATCAGTGGGCAGCCAATCCCAGTGCTGTATCTGTCCTGGGAGTGTTTGATGGGGGACAGTGTAGAGGTTGCTTTACTCTGTATCTCACCCCCCTGTACTGTTCCTGTCCTGGGAGTGTTTGATGGGGGACAGTGTAGAGGTTGCTTTACTCTGTATCTCACCCCCCCCGTACTGTACCTGTCCTGGGAGTGTTTGATGGGGGACAGTGTAGAGGGAGCTTTACTCTGTATCTAACCCCCCGTACTGTACCTGTCCTGGGAGTGTTTGATGGGGGACAGTGTAGAGGGAGCTTTACTCTGTATCTAACCCCCCGTACTGTACCTGTCCTGGGAGTGTTTGATGGGGGACAGTGTAGAGGGAGCTTTACTCTGTATCTAACCGCATGCCAATGCCAATGTTGACCGTTCCCCTCCCATGAACCTCTGACCTCCTCCTCCTCAATGACATTCCCTCTTGCCGTCCTGGGAACAGGTTAAGGATCTCCTGATGCACAAGCTGGTCAGCTGGCAGAATTCCTGCTCGGACCCCAGCCGTATCCCAGAGCGGGTATGGACGCTGGTAAAGCAGACAGCGACGAGCAACTCCGGACCGGTCATCGCAGAGCCTGGCCCCGCCAACAAGCCCCTTGGGAGCCCACCGGAGCCTGCCCCACTAGCGGGGGAAAGTGGGTTGTCCCCGAGTCACGTGAGTTCTGTTCACCTCAATTATCCCTGGCATGGTAGCGGGGGGTGTGTACTGAGGGAGACGGGAGCCTCTCGGTCCCTGTGGGTGAGGGTCAGTGCGTACTGAGGGAGACGGGAGCCTCTCGGTCCCTGTGGGTGAGGGTCAGTTTGTACTGAGGGAGTCGGGAGCCTCTCGGTCCCTGTGGGTGAGGGTAGGTGCGTATTGAGGGAGACGGGAGCCTCTCGGTCCCTGTGGGTGAGGGTCAGTGTGTACTGAGGGAGACGGGAGCCTCTCGGTCCCTGTGGGTGAGGGTCAGTGTGTACTGAGGGAGACGGGAGCATCTCGGTCCCTGTGGGTGAGGGTCAGTGTGTATAGAGGGAGACGGGAGCCTCTCGATCCCTGTGGGTGAGGGTCAGTGTGTACTGAGGGAGACGGGAGCCTCTCAGTCCCTGTGGGTGAGGGTCAGTGTGTACTGAGGGAGACGGCAGCCTCTCGGTCCCTGTGGGTGAGGGTCAGTGTGTACTGAGGGAGACGGGAGCCTCTCGGTCCCTGTGGGTGAGGGTCAGTGTGTACTGAGGGAGTCGGGAACCTCTCGGTCCCTGTGGGTGAGGGTCAGTGTGTACTGAGGGAGACGGGAGCCTCTCAGTCCCTGTGGGTGAGTGTCAGTGTGTACTGAGGGAGACGGGAGCCTCTCGGTCCCTGTGGGTGTGGGTCAGTGTGTACTGAGGGAGACGGGAGCCTCTCGGTCCCTGTGGGTGAGGGTCAGTGTGTACTGAGGGAGACGGGAGCCTCTCGGTCCCTGTGGGTGAGGGTCAGTGTGTACTGAGGGAGACGGGAGCCTCTCGGTCCCTGTGGGTGAGGGTCCGTGTGGATACTGAGGGAGACGGGTGCCTCTCGGTCCCTGTGGGTGAGGGTCGGTGTGTACTGAGGGAGACGGGAGCCTCTCGGTCCCTGTGGGTGAGGGTCGGTGTGTACTGAGGGAGACGGGAGCCTCTCGGTCCCTGTGGGTGAGGGTCCGTGTGGATACTGAGGGAGACGGGTGCCTCTCGGTCCCTGTGGGTGAGGGTCGGTGTGTACTGAGGGAGACGGGAGCCTCTCGGTCCCTGTGGGTGAGGGTCAGTGTGTACTGAGGGAGACGGGAGCCTCTCGGTGCCTGTGGGTGAGGGTCAGTGTGTACTGAGGGAGACGGGAGCCTCTCGGTCCCTGTGGGTGAGGGTCAGTGTGTACTGAGGGAGACGGGAGCCTCTCGGTCCCTGTGGGTGAGGGTCAGTGTGTACTGAGGGAGACGGGTGCCTCTCGGTCCCTGTGGGTGAGGGTCAGTGTGTACTGAGGGAGACGGGTGCCTCTCGGTCCCTGTGGGTGAGGGTCAGTGCGGGTACTGAGGGAGACGGGTGCCTCTCGGTCCCTGTGGGTGAGGGTCAGTGCGGGTACTGAGGGAGACGGGAGCCTCTCGGTCCCTGTGGGTGGGGGTCAGTGTGTACTGAGGGAGACGGGAGCCTCTCGGTCCCTGTGGGTGTGGGTCAGTGTGTACTGAGGGAGACGGGAGCCTCTCGGTCCCTGTGGGTGAGGGTCAGTGTGTACTGAGGGAGACGGGAGCCTCTCGGTCCCTGTGGGTGAGGGTCAGTGTGTACTGAGGGAGACGGGAGCCTCTCGGTCCCTGTGGGTGAGGGTCCGTGTGGATACTGAGGGAGACGGGTGCCTCTCGGTCCCTGTGGGTGAGGGTCGGTGTGTACTGAGGGAGACGGGAGCCTCTCGGTCCCTGTGGGTGAGGGTCGGTGTGTACTGAGGGAGACGGGAGCCTCTCGGTCCCTGTGGGTGAGGGTCCGTGTGGATACTGAGGGAGACGGGTGCCTCTCGGTCCCTGTGGGTGAGGGTCGGTGTGTACTGAGGGAGACGGGAGCCTCTCGGTCCCTGTGGGTGAGGGTCGGTGTGTACTGAGGGAGACGGGTGCCTCTCAGTCCCTGTGGGTGAGGGTCAGTGTGTACTGAGGGAGACGGGAGCCTCTCGGTCCCTGTGGGTGAGGGTCAGTGTGTACTGAGGGAGACGGGAGCCTCTCGGTCCCTGTGGGTGAGGGTCAGTGTGTACTGAGGGAGACGGGAGCCTCTCAGTCCCTGTGGGTGAGGGTCAGTGTGTACTGAGGGAGACGGGAGCCTCTCGGTCCCTGTGGGTGAGGGTCAGTGTGTACTGAGGGAGACGGGAGACTCTCGGTCCCTGTGGGTGAGGGTCCGTGTGGATACTGAGGGAGACGGGTGCCTCTCGGTCCCTGTGGGTGGGGGTCAGTGCGGGTACTGAGGGAGACGGAAGCCTCTCGGTCACTGATAGACCAGGTTAAAATCCAGGTTGTTTGTTTGTCGACTATCTTTTGCTTTTTGCAGATATCGACCCTGCAGGTTCCTAATGGAGGATCCCAGAAACGGCATGCAATGGAAATGGTACCTCTGAGATTTTCCGAGTGTCCCTCCTCAGCCCGTGACTCGATATCCACACTGCCACTGCCTCCGAAAACAAACGACACCTCCTCAGGCACCCTCCCCCCCCGTAAGACTGGTACTGAGGATCATCTGGACTCTGCTTCTGGTGAGTGATGATGCAGGACTGGGAATGGGACCTGGGGAAAACATCCGACAGCACAGAGCCTGGGTTAGAGAGACAGAGAGAGAGGGGGAAATCAGTCAGGGTTCCTGCTCCTGATCACTGTCCAGTGACTCCTGGGTTAGAGAGAGAGGGGGAAATCAGCCAGGGTTCCTGCTCCTGATCACTGTACAGTGACCCCTGGGTTAGAGAGAGAGAGAGAGAGGGGAAATCAGCCAGGGTTCCTGCTCCTGATCACTGTCCAGTGACCCCTGGGTTAGAGAGAGAGAGAGAGAGGGGAAATCAGCCAGGGTTCCTGCTCCTGATCACTGTCCAGTGACCCCTGGGTTAGAGAGAGAGAGAGAGGGGAAATCTGCCAGGGTTCCTGCTCCTGATCACTGTCCAGTGACCCCTGGGTTAGAGAGAGAGAGAGAGAGAGAGAGGGGGGAATCAGCCAGGGTTCCTGCTCCTGATCACTGTCCTGTAACCCCTGGGTTAGAGAGAGAGAGAGAGGGGAAATCAGCCAGGGTTCCTGCTCCTGATCACTGTCCAGTGACCCCTGGGTTAGAGAGAGAGAGAGGGAAATCAGCCAGGGTTCCTGCTCCTGATCACTGTCCAGTGACCCCTGGGTTAGAGAGAGAGAGAGAGGGGGAAATCAGTCAGGGTTCCTGCTCCTGATCACTGTCCAGTGACTCCTGGGTTAGAGAGAGAGAGAGGGAAATCAGCCAGGGTTCCTGCTCCTGATCACTGTCCAGTGACCCCTGGGTTAGAGAGAGAGAGAGAGGGGGAAATCAGCCAGGGTTCCTGCTCCTGATCACTGTCCAGTGACCCCTGGGTTAGAGAGAGAGAGGGGGAAATCAGCCAGGGTTCCTGCTCCTGATCACTGTCCAGTGTCCCCTGGGTTAGAGAGAGTGAGAGAGAGGGAAATCAGCCAGGGTTCCTGCTCCTGATCACTGTCCAGTGACCCCTGGGTTAGAGAGAGAGAGGGGGAAATCAGTCAGGGTTCCTGCTCCTGATCACTGTCCAGTGACCCCTGGGTTAGAGAGAGAGAGAGGGAAATCAGTCAGGGTTCCTGCTCCTGATCACTGTCCAGTGACGCCTGGGTTAGAGAGAGAGAGAGAGGGGAAATCAGCCAGGGTTCCTGTTCCTGATCACTGTCCAGTGACCCCTGGGTTAGAGAGAGAGAGAGAGAGGGAAATCAGCCAGGGTTCCTGCTCCTGATCACTGTCCAGTGACCCCTGGGTTAGAGAGAGAGAGAGAGAGGGAAATCAGCCAGGGTTCCTGCTCCTGTTCACTGTCCAGTGACCCCTGGGTTAGAGAGAGAGAGAGGGAAATCAGCCAGGGTTCCTGCTCCTGATCACTGTCCAGTGACCCCTGGGTTAGAGAGGGGAGGAAATCAGCCAGGGTTCCTGCTCCTGATCACTGTCCAGTGACCCCTGGGTTAGAGAGAGAGAGAGGGGAAATCAGCCAGGGTTCCTGCTCCTGATCACTGTCCTGTGTCTCCTGGGTTAGAGTGAGAGAGGGGGAAATCAGTCAGGGTTCCTGCTCCTGATCACTGTCCAGTGACCCCTGGGTTAGAGAGAGAGAGGGGGAGATCAGCCAGGGTTCCTGCTCCTGATCACTGTCCAGTGTCTCCTGGGTTAGAGAGAGAGGGGGGAAATCAGTCAGGGTTCCTGCTCCTGATCACTGTCCAGTGACCCCTCGGTTAGAGAGAGAGAGGGAAATCAGTCAGGGTTCCTGCTCCTGATCACTGTCCAGTGACCCCTGGGATAGAGAGAGAGAGAGAGGGGAAATCTGCCAGGGTTCCTGCTCCTGATCACTGTCCAGTGACCCCTGGGTTAGAGAGAGAGAGAGAGAGAGAGAGAGGGGGGAATCAGCCAGGGTTCCTGCTCCTGATCACTGTCCTGTAACCCCTGGGTTAGAGAGAGAGAGAGAGGGGAAATCAGTCAGGGTTCCTGCTCCTGATCACTGTCCAGTGACCCCTGGGTTAGAGAGAGAGAGAGAGAGGGGAAATCAGCCAGGGTTCCTGCTCCTGATCACTGTCCAGTGAACCCTGGGTTCGTGAGAGAGAGGGAAATCAGCCACGGTTCCTGCTCCTGATCACTGTCCAGTGACCCCTGGGTTAGAGAGAGAGAGAGAGAGGGAAATCAGCCAGGGTTCCTGCTCCTGATCACTGTCCAGTGACCCCTGGGTTAGAGAGAGAGAGAGAGAGGGAAATCAGCCAGGGTTCCTGCTCCTGATCACTGTCCAGTGACCCCTGGGTTAGAGAGAGAGAGAGGGAAATCAGCCAGGGTTCCTGCTCCTGATCACTGTCCAGTGACCTCAGGATTAGAGAGAGAGAGAGAGAGAGGGAAATCAGCCAGGGGGGAAATCAGCCAGGGTTCCTGCTCCTGATCACTGTCCTGTGTCTCCTGGGTTAGAGAGAGAGGGGGGGAAATCAGCCAGGGTTCCTGCTCCTGATCACTGTCCTGTGTCTCCTGGGTTAGAGAGAGAGGGGGGGAAATCAGCCAGGGTTCCTGCTCCTGATCACTGTCCAGTGACCCCTGGGTTAGAGAGAGAGAGGGGGAGATCAGCCAGGGTTCCTGCTCCTGATCACTGTCCAGTGTCTCCTGGGTTAGAGAGAGAGGGGGAAATCAGTCAGGGTTCCTGCTCCTGATCACTGTCCAGTGACCCCTGGGTTAGAGAGAGAGAGAAGAGAGGGAAATCAGTCAGGGTTCCTGCTCCTGATCACTGTCCAGTGACCCCTGGGTTAGAGAGAGAGAGAGAGGGGAAATCTGCCAGGGTTCCTGCTCCTGATCACTGTCCAGTGACCCCTGGGTTAGAGAGAGAGAGAGAGAGAGAGAGAGAGAGGGGAAATCAGCCAGGGTTCCTGCTCCTGATCACTGTCCTGTAACCCCTGGGTTAGAGAGAGAGAGAGAGGGGAAATCAGCCAGGGTTCCTGCTCCTGATCACTGTCCAGTGACCCCTGGGTTAGAGAGAGAGAGAGAGGGGGAAATCAGCCAGGGTTCCTGCTCCTGATCACTGTCCAGTGAACCCTGGGTTCGTGAGAGAGAGGGAAAACAGCCACGGTTCCTGCTCCTGATCACTGTCCAGTGACCCCTGGGTTAGAGAGAGAGAGAGAGGGGGAAATCAGCCAGGGTTCCTGCTCCTGATCACTGTCCAGTGACCCCTGGGTTCGTGAGAGAGAGGGAAATCAGCCAGGGTTCCCGCTCTCGATCCTGGTGACCAGGCCCCCAGTCAGGGAATTTCGACAGGAGTCTTTCTTTGTGATGGAGATTTGGGTCGATGGAGGAACGGAGGGGCTGACATCCGGGAGGGCTTTTTCGAACTGAATTGTGTGTGTTCATGTTTGTCTTCTGCCAGGGGACCGCAGGACCCTCCCTAGAGCACCCCCGACTGTCAGCCTCGACCGCCCGAGGGTCCGCGCTGTCTTCGCCCACACAGCCGGTGAGAATGAGACTCTCCTGAGCTTCGAGGAGAACGACATTATCACCCTCCTGGTGTCCGAGGCGAAGGACGGATGGCATTACGGAGAGAGTGAGGTGACCAACAGGTGAGTTGATCAAAGAGGGAGCTTTTCAAAGTAGGAGAGAGAGGGAGGGAATTCCAGAGCTCGGGGGCACCCCCACAGGGCAGTGGAAGGATCGGCCGCTATTAATGACACTTCAGGCATCGCCCAATTGGCCGTCAAGTGCTTTGGGGCCTCCTGAGGTTGTGAAAGGTGCTATATAAATGCAGCTGTCTTTTTTCATCTCTCTCCCTCTCCCTCTCTGCGCAGGAAGGGCTGGTTTCCGTTCTCCTACACACAACCGCTCGGGGAGGACTCCATAGAACGACGATCCCATTGCAAGTAAGTGACCACGTCAGAGCACAGAACGAACTGGGGGCTGGGCGGTGGGTGTGTGCCCAAAGAACATCCCTTCTTCCCGCAACCAATCCCAGCGGACTGCAGAGATCCTCATCAAATCCCAATGGACCCGAACCCCTTCCCGTTCACTCCCACCGCACACAATCCCAATGGACCCAAACCCCTTCCCGTTCACTCCCACCCTACACAAACCCAATGGACCCAAACCCCTTCCCGTTCACTCCCACCGTACACAATCCCAATGGACCCAAACCCCTTCCCGTTCACTCCCACCATACACAATCCCAATGGACCCAAACACCTTCCCGTTCACTCCCACCCTACACAAACCCAATGGACCCAAACCCCTTCCCGTTCACTCCCACCGCACACAATCCCAATGGACCCAAACCCCTTCCCGTTCACTCCCACCGCACACAATCCCAATGGACCCAAACCCCTTCCCGTTCACTCCCACCGTACACAATCCCAATGGACCCAAACCCCTTCCCGTTCACTCCCACTGTACACAATCCCAATGGACCCGAACCCCTTCCCGTTCACTCCCATCGCACACAATCCCAATGGACCCAAACCCCTTCGCGTTCACTCCCACTGTACACAATCCCAATGGACCCGACCCCTTCCCGTTCACTCCCATCGCACACAATCCCAATGGACCCAAACCCCTTCGCGTTCACTCCCACTGTACACAATCCCAATGGACCCAAACCCCTTCCCGTTCACTCCCACCGTACACAATCCCAATGGACCCAAACCCCTTTCTGTTCACTCCCACTGTACACAATCCCAATGGACCCAAACCCCTTCCCGTTCACTCCCACCATACACAATCCCAATGGACCCAAACCCCTTCCCGTTCACTCCCACTGTACACAATCCCAATGGACCCAAACCCCTTCCCGTTCACTCCCACCGTACACAATCCCAATGGACCCAAACCCCTTCCCACTCACTCCCACCGTACACAATCCCAATGGACCCGAACCCCTTCCCGTTCACTCCCACCGTACACAATCCCAATGGACCCAAACCCCTTCCCACTCACTCCCACCGTACACAATCCCAATGGACCCAAACCCCTTCCCGTTCACTCCCACCGTACACAATCCCAATGGACCCAAACCCCTTCCCACTCACTCCCACCGTACACATTCCCAATGGACCCCAAACCCCTTCCCGTTCACTCCCATCGCACACAATCCCAATGGACCCAAACCCCTTCGCGTTCACTCCCACTGTACACAATCCCAATGGACCCGAACCCCTTCCCATTCACTCCCACAGTACACAAACCCAATGGACCCAAACCCCTTCCCGCTCACTCCCACTGTACACAAACCCAATGGACCCAAACCCCTTGCCGTTCACTCCCACTGTACACAATCCCAATGGACCCGAACCCCTTCCCGTTCACTCCCACTGTACACAATCCCAATGGACCCAAACCCCTTCCCGTTCACTCCCACCGTACACAAACCCAATGGACCCAAACCCCTTGCCGTTCACTCCCACTGTACACAATCCCAATGGACCCGAACCCCTTCCCGTTCACTCCCACTGTACACAATCCCAATGGAACCAAACCCCTTCCCGTTCACTCCCACTGTACACAATCCCAATGGACCCAAACCCCTTCCCGTTCACTCCCACCGTACACAATCCCAATGGACCCAAACCCCTTCCCGTTCACTCCCACGACACAATCCCAATGGACACAAACCCCTTCCCGTTCACTCCCACTGTACACAATCCCAATGGACCCGAACCCCTTCCCGTTCACTCCCACTGTACACAATCCCAATGGAACCAAACCCCTTCCCGTTCACTCCCACTGTACACAATCCCAATGGACCCAAACCCCTTCCCGTTCACTCCCACCGTACACAATCCCAATGGACCCAAACCCCTTCCCGTTCACTCCCACGACACAATCCCAATGGACACAAACCCCTTCCTGTTCACTCCCACCGTACACAATCCCAATGGACCCAAACCCCTTCCCGTTCACTCCCACCGTACACAATCCCAATGGACCCAAACCCCTTCCCGTTCACTCCCACGACACAATCCCAATGGACACAAACCCCTTCCTGTTCACTCCCACTGTACACCATCCCAATGGACCCAAACCCCTTCCCGTTCACTCCCACCGTACACAATCCCAATGGACCCAAACCCCTTCCCGTTCACTCCCACCGTACACAATCCCAATGGACCTGAACCCCTTCCCATTCACTCCCACTGTACACAAACCCAATGGACCCAAACCCCTTGCCGTTCACTCCCACTGTACACAATCCCAATGGACCCGAACCCCTTCCCGTTCACTCCCACTGTACACAATCCCAATGGACCCGAACCCCTTCCCGTTCACTCCCACCGTACACAATCCCAATGGACCCAAACCCCTTCCCACTCACTCCCACCGTACACAATCCCAATGGACCCGAACCCCTTCCCGTTCACTCCCATTGTACACAATCCCAATGGACCCGAACCCCTTCCCGTTCACTCCCACCGTACACAATCCCAATGGACCCAAACCCCTTCCCGTTCACTCCCACCGTACACAATCCCAATGGACCCAAACCCCTTCCCGTTCACTCCCACCATACACAATCCCAATGGACCCAAACCCCTTCCCGTTCACTCCCACTGTACACAATCCCAATGGACCCGAACCCCTTCCCGTTCACTCCCACCGTACACAATCCCAATGGACCCGAACCCCTTCCCGTTCACTCCCACCATACACAATCCCAATGGACCTGAACCCCTTGCCGTTCACTCCCACTGTACACAATCCCAATGGACCCAAACCCCTTGCCGTTCACTCCCACTGTACACAATCCCAATGGACCCAAACCGCTTCCTGTTCACTCCCACCGTACACAATCCCAATGGACCCAAACCCCTTCCCGTTCACTCCCACTGTACACAATCCCAATGGACCCGAACCCCTTCCCGTTCACTCCCACTGTACACAATCCCAATGGAACCAAACCCCTTCCCGTTCACTCCCACTACACAATCCCAATGGACCCAAACCCCTTCCCGTTCACTCCCACTACACAATCCCAATGGACACAAACCCCTTCCTGTTCACTCCCATTGTACACAATCCCAATGGACCCGAACCCCTTCCCGTTCACTCCCACCGTACACAATCCCAATGGACCCAAACCCCTTCCCACTCACTCCCACCGTACACAATCCCAATGGACCCGAACCCCTTCCCGTTCACTCCCACCGTACACAATCCCAATGGACCCAAACACCTTCCCGTTCACTCCCACCATACACAATCCCAATGGACCCAAACCCCTTCCCGTTCACTCCCACTGTACACAATCCCAATGGACCCGAACCCCTTCCCGTTCACTCCCACCGTACACAATCC
This sequence comes from Heterodontus francisci, assembly GCF_036365525.1. NCBI lineage: Eukaryota > Metazoa > Chordata > Chondrichthyes > Heterodontiformes > Heterodontidae > Heterodontus > Heterodontus francisci. Next base: position 59,088 of record NW_027142168.1, on the reverse strand, counting down.
CAATGGACCTGAACCCCTTCCCATTCACTCCCACAGTACACAATCCCAATGGACCCGAACCCCTTCCCGTTCACTCCCACCATACACAATCCCAATGGACCTGAACCCCTTGCCGTTCACTCCCACTGTACACAATCCCAATGGACCCGAACCCCTTCCCGTTCACTCCCACTGTACACAATCCCAATGGAACCAAACCCCTTCCCGTTCACTCCCACTACACAATCCCAATGGACCCAAACCCCTTCCCGTTCACTCCCACTACACAATCCCAATGGAACCAAACCCCTTCCCGTTCACTCCCACTACACAATCCCAATGGACCCAAACCCCTTCCCGTTCACTCCCACTACACAATCCCAATGGAACCAAACCCCTTCCCGTTCACTCCCACTACACAATCCCAATGGACCCAAACCCCTTCCCATTCACTCCCACTGTACACAATCCCAATGGACCCAAACCCCTTCGCGTTCACTCCCACTGTACACAATCCCAATGGACCCAAACCCCTTCCCATTCACTCCCACTGTACACAATCCCAATGGACCCAAACCCCTTCCCGTTCACTCCCACCGTACACAATCCCAATGGACCCAAACCCCTTCGCGTTCACTCCCACTGTACACAATCCCAATGGACCCAAACCCCTTCCCATTCACTCCCACTGTACACAATCCCAATGGACCCAAACCCCTTCCCATTCACTCCCACCGTACACAATCCCAATGGACCCAAACCCCTTCCCGTTCACTCCCACCGTACACAATCCCAATGGACCCAAACCCCTTCCCGTTCACTCCCACCGTACACAATCCCAATGGACCCAAACCCCTTCCCGTTCACTCCCACCGTACACAATCCCAATGGACCCAAACCCCTTCCCGTTCACTCCCACGACACAATCCCAATGGACACAAACCCCTTCCTGTTCACTCCCACTGTACACCATCCCAATGGACCCAAACCCCTTCCCGTTCACTCCCACCGTACACAATCCCAATGGACCCAAACCCCTTCCCGTTCACTCCCACCGTACACAATCCCAATGGACCTGAACCCCTTCCCATTCACTCCCACTGTACACAAACCCAATGGACCCAAACCCCTTGCCGTTCACTCCCACTGTACACAATCCCAATGGACCCGAACCCCTTCCCGTTCACTCCCACTGTACACAATCCCAATGGACCCGAACCCCTTCCCGTTCACTCCCACCGTACACAATCCCAATGGACCCAAACCCCTTCCCACTCACTCCCACCGTACACAATCCCAATGGACCCGAACCCCTTCCCGTTCACTCCCATTGTACACAATCCCAATGGACCCGAACCCCTTCCCGTTCACTCCCACCGTACACAATCCCAATGGACCCAAACCCCTTCCCGTTCACTCCCACCGTACACAATCCCAATGGACCCAAACCCCTTCCCGTTCACTCCCACCATACACAATCCCAATGGACCCAAACCCCTTCCCGTTCACTCCCACTGTACACAATCCCAATGGACCCGAACCCCTTCCCGTTCACTCCCACCGTACACAATCCCAATGGACCCGAACCCCTTCCCGTTCACTCCCACCATACACAATCCCAATGGACCTGAACCCCTTGCCGTTCACTCCCACTGTACACAATCCCAATGGACCCAAACCCCTTGCCGTTCACTCCCACTGTACACAATCCCAATGGACCCAAACCGCTTCCTGTTCACTCCCACCGTACACAATCCCAATGGACCCAAACCCCTTCCCGTTCACTCCCACTGTACACAATCCCAATGGACCCGAACCCCTTCCCGTTCACTCCCACTGTACACAATCCCAATGGAACCAAACCCCTTCCCGTTCACTCCCACTACACAATCCCAATGGACCCAAACCCCTTCCCGTTCACTCCCACTACACAATCCCAATGGACACAAACCCCTTCCTGTTCACTCCCATTGTACACAATCCCAATGGACCCGAACCCCTTCCCGTTCACTCCCACCGTACACAATCCCAATGGACCCAAACCCCTTCCCACTCACTCCCACCGTACACAATCCCAATGGACCCGAACCCCTTCCCGTTCACTCCCACCGTACACAATCCCAATGGACCCAAACACCTTCCCGTTCACTCCCACCATACACAATCCCAATGGACCCAAACCCCTTCCCGTTCACTCCCACTGTACACAATCCCAATGGACCCGAACCCCTTCCCGTTCACTCCCACCGTACACAATCCCAATGGACCTGAACCCCTTCCCATTCACTCCCACAGTACACAATCCCAATGGACCCGAACCCCTTCCCGTTCACTCCCACCATACACAATCCCAATGGACCTGAACCCCTTGCCGTTCACTCCCACTGTACACAATCCCAATGGACCCGAACCCCTTCCCGTTCACTCCCACTGTACACAATCCCAATGGAACCAAACCCCTTCCCGTTCACTCCCACTACACAATCCCAATGGACCCAAACCCCTTCCCGTTCACTCCCACTACACAATCCCAATGGAACCAAACCCCTTCCCGTTCACTCCCACTACACAATCCCAATGGACCCAAACCCCTTCCCGTTCACTCCCACTACACAATCCCAATGGAACCAAACCCCTTCCCGTTCACTCCCACTACACAATCCCAATGGACCCAAACCCCTTCCCATTCACTCCCACTGTACACAATCCCAATGGACCCAAACCCCTTCGCGTTCACTCCCACTGTACACAATCCCAATGGACCCAAACCCCTTCCCATTCACTCCCACTGTACACAATCCCAATGGACCCAAACCCCTTCCCGTTCACTCCCACCGTACACAATCCCAATGGACCCAAACCCCTTCGCGTTCACTCCCACTGTACACAATCCCAATGGACCCAAACCCCTTCCCATTCACTCCCACTGTACACAATCCCAATGGACCCAAACCCCTTCCCATTCACTCCCACCGTACACAATCCCAATGGACCCAAACCCCTTCCCGTTCACTCCCACCGTACACAATCCCAATGGACCCAAACCCCTTCCCGTTCACTCCCACCGTACACAATCCCAATGGACCCAAACCCCTTCCCGTTCACTCCCACCGTACACAATCCCAATGGACCCAACCTCCTTCCCGTTCACTCCCACCACACGCAATCCCAATGGACCCAAACCCCTTCCCATTCACTCCCACTGTACACAATCCCAATGGAACCAAACCCCTTCCCGTTCACTCCCACTGTACACAATCCCAATGGACCCGAACCCCTTCCCGTTCACTCCCACCGTACACAATCCCAATGGACCCAATCCGCTTCCCGTTCACTCCCACGGTACACAATCCCAATGGACCCAACCCCCTTCCCGTTCACTCCCACCGTACACAATCCCAATGGAACCAAACCCCTTCCCGTTCACTCCCACCGTACACAATCCCAATGGACCCAATCCGCTTCCCGTTCACTCCCACCGTACACAATCCCAATGGACCCAACCTCCTTCCCGTTCACTCCCACCGTACACAATCCCAATGGACCCAAACCCATTCCCGTTTACTCCCACCGTACACAATCCCAATGGACGCAATCCGCTTCCCGTTCACTCCCACGGTACACAATCCCAATGGACCCAACCCCCTTCCCGTTCACTCCCACCGTACACAATCCCAATGGACCCAACCTCCTTCCCGTTCACTCCCACCGTACACAATCCCAATGGACCCAAACCCCTTCCCGTTCACTCCCACCGTACACAATCCCAATGGACCCAAACCCCTTCCCGTTCACTCCCACCGTACACAATCCCAATGGACACAAACCCCTTCCCGTTCACTCCCGCCCAACACAATCCCAATGGACCCAAACCCCTTCCCGTTCACTCCCACCGTACACAATCCCAATGGACCCAAACCCCTTCCCATTCACTCCCGCCCAACACAATCCCAATGGACCCAAACCCCTTCCCGTTCACTCCCACCGTACACAATCCCAATGGACCCAAACTCCTTCCTGTTGTCTCACTCGGTCTCGCCCTGTGGACTCTGTTTTTCTCTTATTCGAATGTTTGGAGCACCTCATTAACAAATATATCAAAGGATCCAATTCCTGCTGGAAATTGCATCTTATTTTAATGATGATAATTCAGTCGCGTTTAATCTCTCGTTGTACTACATTACATTGCTTGTATCGCACTGAGTTGTTAATCTTGCATCTTCCTACCTCCCTCTCTTTCCCGGTGTGTGGCTCTCTCTCTCTCTCTCTCTCCCTCCCTGTTGCCATCTCTCCGTCCTCACTGTCTGCCTCTCCCTCCTCTTCTCCCTTTTTCTCCCTACCGTTCCCTCTCCCTCTTTTCCCCCATCCCACCTCCCTGCTTTCTCTCCCTCCTCCCCTTTCTCTCTCTCCCTCCCCCCTTTCTCTCTCTCTCTCTCCTTTCCCACCCCCCTTCTCTCTCTCCTTCCCCCCCCCTCTCAGTTTACAGGCCAGTAAGTTTAACAGCAGCAGTACAGGGCGCTTGGATGAGGTTGGCGTCTCCTGTGGATCGGAAACCTCTCACTCCACCAGGAGAGGGAACAGCTCGCTCCCCTCCAGCAATCAGCTCCGAATCCGGCCGTTCAGTATGATGAACCCTGACCTCTCGCAGGTAGGAACCCCATTGGTGTCTCAACCCATTCCACTATTGAGTACTGTGTCCCTATTCCTGGAGCTGCAGGTTCGAAAGGATATCGAGGGCCTTGGATAGGGGGCGGAGGGAGATTGAGGAGACTGATCCCAGGGATGAGAGACTTCAGTTAATGTGGAGAGACTGGGAGAAGCTGGGATTGTTCTCCTGAGAACAGAGAAGGTTAAGAGGGAGATTGACCAGAATGATCCCAGGGATGAGGGACTTCAGTTAATGTGGAGAGACTGGGAGAAGCTGGGATTGTTCTCCTGAGAACAGAGAAGGTTAAGAGGGAGATTGACCAGAATGATCCCAGGGATGAGGGACTTCAGTTAATGTGGAGAGACTGGGAGAAGCTGGGATTGTTCTCCTGAGAACAGAGAAGGTTAAGAGGGAGATTGAGGAGACTGATCCCAGAGATGAGGGACTTCAGTTAATGTGGAGAGACTGGGAGAGGCTGGGATTGTTCTCCTGAGAACAGAGAAGGTTAAGAGGGAGATTGAGCAGAATGATCCCAGGGATGAGGGACTTCAGTTAATGTGGAGAGACTGGGAGAAGCTGGGATTGTTCTCCTGAGAACAGAGAAGGTTAAGAGGGAGATTGAGCAGAATGATCCCAGGGATGAGGGATTTCAGTTAATGTGGAGAGACTGGGAGAAGCTGGGATTGTTCTCCTGAGAACAGAGAAGGTTAAGAGGGAGATTGACCAGAATGATCCCAGGGATGAGGGTCTTCAGTTAATGTGGAGAGACTGGGAGAAGCTGGGATTGTTCTCCTGAGAACAGAGAAGGTTAATAGGGAGATTGACCAGAATGATCCCAGGGATGAGGGTCTTCAGTTAATGTGGAGAGACTGGGAGAAGCTGGGATTGTTCTCCTGAGAACAGGGAAGGTTAAGAGGGAGATTGAGCAGAATGATCCCAGGGATGAGGGACTTCAGTTAATGTGGAGAGACTGGGAGAAGCTGGGATTGTTCTCCTGAGAACAGAGAAGGTTAAGAGGGAGATTGACCAGAATGATCCCAGGGATGAGGGACTTCAGTTAATGTGGAGAGACTGGGAGAAGCTGGGATTGTTCTCCTGAGAACAGAGAAGGTTAAGAGGGAGATTGACCAGAATGATCCCAGGGATGAGGGACTTCAGTGGGCAGGTTGGAGTCGGTGTGGAGGTCTATGGACGATGCGGTTGTTGGGATGTCCCACTCTCTTTTATCAGCTTATTCTCACTCCTGTGACACTTAATCCTCTTGCTTTCCAGCTCAGTGCCGACTTTGGGAAGCCCGGGAGCCATTCCTCACGGTAAGGAGCCAATCAGTGAAATGAGTTCGACTTGGAAAACAGTCGAGCAGGATGGATATGTGCACCTGCGGAACCTTCCACCACCGCAGGACGTCCTGAAACGCATCAAAGCCCAATGAAGTACTTGTCCAATGTGGTCGCTGGCTGTAAAGTAGGAAAGAGGGCAGCCCGTTAGCGCACAGCAAGATCCCACAGGCAGCACTACGATCATGTTGGTTGAGGGTTCAATATTGGGCCCCAGGATGCTGGGGAGAATTTCCCCTTCACCTCCCAAAGGCCAACCCACTCTACCTCCAGTAACGGCTGTGAAGTCATTTATACCCGCCCGACAGAATAGACGGGGACCCTCGGTTAAACGTCTCATCAGAGACATGATACTTCTGACAGTGCAGCACTCCCTCAGTACTGACCCTCCAACAGTGCAGCACTCCCTCAGTACTGACCCTCTGACAGTGCAGCACTCCCTCAGTACTGACCCTCTGACAGTGCAGCACTCCCTCAGTACTGACACCGGGGAGTGTCGGCCTGGGTGATAGAGATCAAGTCCCTGAAGTCGGGACTGAAGATCAAACCACTGACTCTGAGGCAATAGGGAATGTTACTGACTAAGCTATAGTTGCCAACGAGACACATATCTGCAGTCAGTGCGTACTGAGGGAGACGGGAACCTCTCGGTCCCTGTGGGTGAGGGTCAGTGTGTACTGAGGGAGTCGGGAGCCTCTCGGTCCCTGTGGGTGAGGGTCAGTGCGTACTGAGGGAGATGGGAGCCTCTCGGTCCCTGTGGGTGAGGGTCGGTGTGTACTGAGGGAGACGGGAGCCTCTCGGTCCCTGTGGGTGAGGGTCAGTGTGTACTGAGGGAGACGGGAGCCTCTCGGTCCCTGTGGGTGAGGGTCAGTGTGTACTGAGGGAGACGGGAGCCTCTCGGTCCCTGTGGGTGAGGGTCAGTGTGTACTGAGGGAGACGGGAGCCTCTCAGTCCCTGTGGGTGAGGGTCGGTGTGTACTGAGGGAGTCGGGAGCCTCTCGGTCCCTGTGGGTGAGGGTCAGTGCGTACTGAGGGAGACGGGAGCCTCTCGGTGCCTGTGGGTGAGGGTCAGTGTGTACTGAGGGAGTCGGGAGCCTCTCGGTCCCTGTGGGTGAGGGTCAGTGCGTACTGAGGGAGACGGGAGCCTCTCGGTGCCTGTGGGTGAGGGTCAGTGTGTACTGAGGGTGACGGGAGCCTCTCGGTGCCTGTGGGTGAGGGTCAGTGTGTACTGAGGGAGTCGGGAGCCTCTCGGTCCCTGTGGGTGAGGGTCAGTGCGTACTGAGGGAGATGGGAGCCTCTCGGTCCCTGTGGGTGAGGGTCGGTGTGTACTGAGGGAGACGGGAGCCTCTCAGTCCCTGTGGGTGAGGGTCGGTGTGTACTGAGGGAGTCGGGAGCCTCTCGGTCCCTGTGGGTGAGGGTCAGTGCGTACTGAGGGAGACGGGAGCCTCTCGGTGCCTGTGGGTGAGGGTCAGTGTGTACTGAGGGAGTCGGGAGCCTCTCGGTCCCTGTGGGTGAGGGTCAGTGCGTACTGAGGGAGACGGGAGCCTCTCGGTGCCTGTGGGTGAGGGTCAGTGTGTACTGAGGGAGACGGGTGCCTCTCGATCCCTGTGGGTGAGGGTCAGTGTGTACTGAGGGAGACGGGAGCCTCTCGGTGCCTGTGGGTGAGGGTCAGTGTGTACTGAGGGAGACGGGAGCCTCTCGGTCCCTGTGGGTGAGGGTCAGTGTGTACTGAGGGAGACGGGAGCCACTCGGTCCCTGTGGGTGACGGTCAGTGTGTACTGAGGGAGATGGAGCCTCTCGGTCCCTGTGGGTGAGGGTCAGTGTGTACTGAGGGAGACGGGAGCCTCTCGGTCCCTGTGGGTGAGGGTCAGTGTGTTCTGAGGGAGACGGGAGCCTCTCAGTCCCTGTGGGTGAGGGTCAGTGTGTACTGAGAGAGACGGGAGCCTCTCGGTCCCTGTGGGTGAGGGTCAGTGTGTACTGAGGGAGACGGGAGCCTCTCGGTCCCTGTGGGTGATGGTCAGTGTGTACTGAGCGAGCCGGGAGCCTCTTGGTCCCTGCGAATGACGGTCAGTGTGTACTCAGGGAGACGGGAGCCTCTCGGTCCCTGTGGGTGAGGGTCAGTGTGTACTGAGGGAGACGGGAGCCTCTCGGTCCCTGTGGGTGAGGGTCAGTGTGTACTGAGGGAGACGGGAGCCTCTCGGTCCCTGTGGGTGAGGGTCAGTGTGTACTGAGGGAGATGGGAGCCTCTCGGTCCCTGTGGATGAGGGTCAGTGCGACTGGGGACTGAGGGAGACGGGAGCCTCTCGGTCCCTGTGGGTGAGGGTCAGTGTGTACTGAGGGAGACGGGAGCCTCTCAGTCCCTGTGGGTGAGGGTCGGTGTGTACTGAGGGAGACGGGAGCCTCTCAGTCCCTGTGGGTGAGGGTCAGTGTGTACTGAGGGAGACGGGAGCCTCTCGGTCCCTGTGGATGAGGGTCAGTGCGACTGGGGACTGAGGGAGACGGGAGCCTCTCGGTCCCTGTGGGTGAGGGTCAGTGTGTACTGAGGGAGACGGGAGCCTCTCGGTCCCTGTGGGTGAGGGTCGGTGTGTACTGAGGGAGACGGGAGCCTCTCGGTCCCTGTGGGTGAGGGTCAGTGTGTACTGAGGGAGACGGGAGCCTCTCGGTCCTTGTGGGTGAGGGTCAGTGTGTACTGAGCGAGACGGGAGACTCTCGGTCCCAGTGGGTGAGGGTCAGTGTGTACTGAGGGAGACGGGAGCCTCTCGGTCCCTGTGGGTGAGGGTCAGTGTGTACTGAGGGAGACGGGAGCCTCTCGGTCCCTGTGGGTGAGGGTCAGTGTGTACTGAGGGAGACGGGTGCCTCTCGGTCCCTGTGGGTGAGGGTCAGTGTGTACTGAGGGAGACGGGAGCCTCTCGGTCCCTGTGGGTGAGGGTCGGTGTGTACTGAGGGAGACGGGAGCCTCTCGGTCTCTGTGGGTGAGGGTCAGTGTGTACTGAGGGAGACGGGAGCCTCTCGGTCCCTGTGGATGAGGGTCAGTGCGACTGGGGACTGAGGGAGACGGGAGCCTCTCGGTCCCTATGGGTGAGGGTCAGTGTGTACTGAGGGAGACGGGAGCCTCTCGGTCCCTGTGGGTGAGGGTCAGTGTGTACTGAGGGAGACGGGAGCCTCTCGGTCCCTGTGGGTGAGGGTCAGTGTGTACTGAGGGAGACGGGAGCCTCTCGGTCCCTGTGGGTGAGGGTCAGTGTGTACTGAGGGAGACGGGAGCCTCTCGGTCCCTGTGGGTGAGGGTCAGTGTGTACTGAGGGAGACGGGAGCCTCTCGGTCCCTGTGGGTGAGGGTCAGTGTGTACTGAGGGAGACGGGAGACTCTCGGTGCCTGTGGGTGAGGGTCGGTGTGTACTGAGGGAGACGGGAGCCTCTCGGTCCCTGTGGGTGAGGGTCAGTGTGTACTGAGGGAGACGGGAGCCTCTCGGTCCCTGTGGATGAGGGTCAGTGTGTACTGAGGGAGACGGGAGCCTCTCGGTCCCTGTGGGTGAGGGTCAGTGTGTACTGAGGGAGACGGGAGCCTCTCAGTCCCTGTGGGTGAGGGTCAGTGTGTACTGAGGGAGACGGGTGCCTCTCGGTCCCTGTGGGTGAGGGTCAGTGTGTACTGAGGGAGACGGGAGCCTCTCGGTCCCTGTGGGTGAGGGTCGGTGTGTACTGAGGGAGACGGGAGCCTCTCGGTCTCTGTGGGTGAGGGTCAGTGTGTACTGAGGGAGACGGGAGCCTCTCGGTCCCTGTGGATGAGGGTCAGTGCGACTGGGGACTGAGGGAGACGGGAGCCTCTCGGTCCCTATGGGTGAGGGTCAGTGTGTACTGAGGGAGACGGGAGCCTCTCGGTCCCTGTGGGTGAGGGTCGGTGTGTACTGAGGGAGACGGGAGCCTCTCAGTCCCTGTGGGTGAGGGTCACTGTGTACTGAGGGAGACGGGAGCCTCTCGGTCCCTGTGGGTGAGGGTCAGTGTGTACTGAGGGAGACGGGAGCCTCTCGGTCCCTGTGGGTGAGGGTCAGTGTGTACTGAGGGAGACGGGAGCCTCTCAGTCCCTGTGGGTGAGGGTCAGTGTGTACTGAAGGAGACGGGAGCCTCTCGGTCCCTGTGGGTGAGGGTCAGTGTGTACTGAGGGAGACGGGAGCCTCTCAGTCCCTGTGGGTGAGGGTCAGTGTGTACTGAGGGAGACGGGAGCCTCTCGGTCCCTGTGGGTGAGGGTCAGTGTGTACTGAGGGAGACGGGAGACTCTCGGTCCCTGTGGGTGAGGGTCAGTGTGTACTGAGGGAGACGGGAGCCTCTCGGTCCCTGTGGGTGAGGGTCGGTGTGTACTGAGGGAGACGGGAGCCTCTCGGTCCCTGTGGGTGAGGGTCAGTGTGTACTGAGGGAGACGGGAGCCTCTCGGTCCCTGTGGGTGGGGGTCAGTGTGTACTGAGGGAGACGGGAGCCTCTCGGTCCCTGTGGGTGAGGGTCAGTGTGTACTGAGGGAGACGGGAGCCTCTCGGTCCCTGTGGGTGAGGGTCCGTGTGTACTGAGGGAGACGGGAGCCTCTCTGTCCCTGTGGGTGAGGTTCAGTGTGTACTGAGGGAGACGGGAGCCTCTCGGTCCCTGTGGGTGAGGGTCAGTGTGTACTGAGGGAGACGGGAGCCTCTCGGTCCCTGTGGGTGAGGGTCAGTGTGTACTGAGGGAGACGGGAGCCTCTCGGTCCCTGTGGGTGAGGGTCAGTGTGTACTGAGGGAGACGGGAACCTCTCGGTCCCTGTGGGTGAGGGTCAGTGTGTACTGAGGGAGACGGGAGCCTCTCGGTCCCTGTGGGTGAGGGTCAGTGTGTACTGAGGGAGACGGGAGCCTCTCGGTCCCTGTGGGTGTGGGTCAGTGTGTACTGAGGGAGACGGGAGCCTCTCGGTCCCTGTGGGTGAGGGTCAGTGTGTACTGAGGGAGACGGGAGACTCTCGGTCCCTGTGGGTGAGGGTCGGTGTGTACTGAGGGAGACGGGAGCCTCTCGGTCCCTGTGGGTGAGGGTCAGTGTGTACTGAGGGAGACGGGAGCCTCTCGGTCCCTGTGGGTGAGGGTCAGTGTGTACTGAGGGAGAGGGGAGCCTCTCGGTCCCTGTGGGTGAGGGTCGGTGTGTACTGAGGGAGACGGGAGCCTCTCGGTCCCTGTGGGTGAGGGTCGGTGTGTACTGAGTGAGACGGGAGCCTCTCTGTCCCAGTGGGTGAGGGTCAGTGTGTACTGAGGGAGACGGGAGCCTCTCGGTCCCTGTGGGTGAGGGTCAGTGCGTACTGAGGGAGACGGGAGCCTCTCGGTCCCTGTGGGTGAGGTTCAGTGCGTACTGAGGGAGACGGGAGCCTCTCGGTCCCTGTGGGTGAGGGTCAGTGTGTACTGAGGGAGACGGGAGCCTCTCGGTCCCTGTGGGTGAGGGTCAGTGCGTACTGAGGGAGACGGGAGCCTCTCGGTCCCTGTGGGTGAGGGTCGGTGCGTACTGAGGGAGACGGGAGCCTCTCGGTCCCTGTGGGTGAGGGTCGGTGCGTACTGAGGGAGACGGGAGCCTCTCGGTCCCTGTGGGTGAGGGTCGGTGCGTACTGAGGGAGACGGGAGCCTCTCGGTCCCTGTGGGTGAGGGTCAGTGAGTACTGAGGGAGACGGGAGCCTCTCGGTCCCTGTGGGTGAGGGTCAGTGTGTACTGAGGGAGACGGGTGCCTCTCGGTCCCTGTGGGTGAGGGTCAGTGCGTACTGAGGGAGACGGGAGCCTCTCGGTCCCTGTGGGTGAGGGTCAGTGCGTACTGAGGGAGACGGGAGCCTCTCGGTCCCTGTGGGTGAGTGTCAGTGCGTACTGAGGGAGACGGGAGACTCTCGGTCCCTGTGGGTGAGGGTCAGTGCGTACTGAGGGAGACGGGAGCCTCTCGGTCCCTGTGGGTGAGGGTCAGTGCGTACTGAGGGAGACGGGAGCCTCTCGGTCCCTGTGGGTGAGGGTCAGTGTGTACTGAGGGAGACGGGAGCCTCTCGGTCCCTGTGGGTGAGGGTCAGTGTGTACTGAGGGAGACGGGAGCCTCTCGGTCCCTGTGGGTGAGTGTCAGTGCGTACTGAGGGAGACGGGAGACTCTCGGTCCCTGTGGGTGAGGGTCAGTGCGGGTACTGAGGGAGACGGGAGACTCTCGGTCGCTGTGGGTGAGGGTCGGTGTGTACTGAGGGAGACGGGAGCCTCTCGGTCCCTGTGGGTGAGGGTCAGTGTGTACTGAGGGAGACGGGAGCCTCTCGGTCCCTGTGGGTGAGGGTCAGTGTGTACTGAGGGAGACGGAGACTCTCGGTCCCTGTGGGTGAGGGTCAGTGCGTACTGAGGGAGACGGGAGCCTCTCGGTCCCTGTGGGTGAGGGTCAGTGCGTACTGAGGGAGACGGGAGCCTCTCGGTCCCTGTGGGTGAGGGTCAGTGTGTACTGAGGGAGACGGGAGACTCTCGGTCCCTGTGGGTGAGGGTCAGTGTGTACTGTGGGAGATGGGAGACTCTCGGTCCCTGTGGGTGAGGGTCAGTGTGTACTGAGGGAGACGGGAGCCTCTCGGTCCCTGTGGGTGAGTGTCAGTGCGTACTGAGGGAGACGGGAGACTCTCGGTCCCTGTGGGTGAGGGTCAGTGCGTACTGAGGGAGGAGGGAGCTTCTGAAACAATGGTTGGAACAATTGCCTGATGTAGATTTTCCTGAAGCTGATGTTTTTTTTGTTTTTGCTGCAGGGCCAACCCTTTCACCAACATCCGCTTGAAACGAACCATCACCAATGACCGATCAGCTCCTGCTATCCGCTGAGAGATTGCCCGGCCCCCGCTGGGCACCCGGGAACGATCGAGAACCACTCTGTCCACACGGGCTCTGTGCCCGAACTGTTTGAATTCCGTCCAACTCCGTGTGCCTTAGTGTGTTTGTGTGTGTGTGTGTGAGACGGAGCGGGCAACACGGGACAGAGTGGACGTAATCTTCAACTAACCGCTGCGTAAATTATAACACGATGGTAGAATGTTGGGATGGCCAGGCCTCCTGAATGTCTCCGCTTGCTCTTGCTGCACTTTGCCTGTTGTTCCCACGTCTTCCCAGCCCTGGTGTACCACTGTGTAATGTTTTTACTGGGGAGGAAGTGTACCCTACCACGCGCTCCCTGCCTCATTGGTACACACTGCTGCCACTGTGCGTCAATGGTGGAGGGAGTGAATGTTTGTAGATGGGGTGCCCATCAAGCGGGCTGCTTTGTCCAGGATGGTGTCGAGCTCCTGGAGTGTTGTTGGAGCTGCACCCATCCAGGCAAGTGGAGAGTATTCCATCACACTTTGGGGAGTCAGGAGGTGAGTTACTCACCTCAGGATTCCCAGCCTCTGACCTGCTCTTGTAGCCACGGTATTTCTACGGCTACTCCAGTTCTGTTTCTGGTCAATGGTAACCCCTAGGATGTTGATAGTGGGGGTTTCAGCGATGGTAATACCGTTGAATGTCGAGGGGAGATGGTTAGATTCTCTCTTGTCGGAGATGGTCATTGCCTGGCACCTGTGTGGCGCGACTGTTACTTGCCACTTAGCTGGCGTCTCTGAAGTGTTTGTGGGTACGGTGAGCCTGGACCGTTGTGGAGGGTGTGTGGCACGGACTCGGCCGTAACTAGATGCAGCCTTCAGTAACAATGAGGCAGGGAGGGAGGGAGGGACAA
>NW_027142168.1:0-45222 GCF_036365525.1 Heterodontus francisci | reverse complement strand
TTGTTTAAGCACACACACACACACACTCCGATTCCTGCTGGCACACAGCCTCCCTGTTTAAGGCGGGACAGAGTATTCCTCACCCTCAGACAGGTGGAAGTCCAGTCCATAGGGGAACGTCTGGGTGTTTTCCACAAACCACCACTCAACATGTCCTGTCCCAAATGCACGTGCCTGGGGGAGAAGCCAGATCGCGTACACGACCTCCAGTCCTGAACGAGCAGGCCTTTCCACCATTGAGTTCTGGGGGAAACAGGACTCCCACTGTCTCCCAGCCATGCTCCACATTCCTTCCTTCGCCCTCGGGCTCTCTGTTCTTCCTGGTAACCAGCCTGTTCACAACGTCCCCATCCACAGCTGGTTTCTGACTATATCAACACCCAGATCACCACGTCCAACTCAAACAGCGCCTCTAACCTCTGTGACAAACACTCTCATCACTGCCTTCCTCACCTCCGCACTCCACTATGACTACACTCTCCCTCTGACAGTCTCCACCATCCGCCATCTACCCACTTCAGCTCATGCAAAAAGCTCCCGCCGTTTCCCCCCGTCTCCTAACTCGCACCGAGTCCTGTTCATCCACTCCGCTCACTGACCTACACAGGCCCCGGTCTGGCAATGCCTCGGATTTACAATTCTCATCCTCCTGTTCAAATCCCTCCATGGCCCCTCGCCCATTTTACGTATCTCTCTAACCTCCTCCAGCCCCCTACAATTTCTCCCTCCCTGTTCACATCCCTCCATGGCCCCTCGCTCTCCCTTCCTCCCTATCTCTGTAACCTCCTCCAGCCCCTACAATTCTCCCTCCTGTTCAAATCCCTCCATGGCCCCTCGCTCTCCCTTCCTCCCTATCTCTGTAACCTCCTCCAGCCCCGACAACCCTCCGAGATCTCTGCCCTCCTCGATCCCGGCCTCTTGAACATCCTCCCCTCCCGCTTCCCATGGCTCCACCATTGCGACCGTGCCTTCAGCTGTCGTTGGGCAGGGGTGGGGGGGGTCCCCGAGCTCTGGAATTCCCTCCCGGAACCGCTCCGCCTCTCTCTCTCTCTCTCTCTCTCTCTCTCACTCTCTGCTCCTCTCAGATGCTCCTTAAAACTGACCTACCAGACATGTTTGTGGGATCTTGCTGTGCTCAAAATGGCTGCTGCTTTTGCTTTCCACGCCAACATGATTCAGTGTGCTACTACGCCAGATTAACCTTCCCTTCTTGATGTTGTCCCTCCCTCCCCTCCCTGCCTCATTGTTACTGAAGGCTGCATCTAGTTACGGCCGAGTCCGTGCCACACACCCTCCACAACGGTCCAGGCTCACCGTACCACAAACACTTCAGAGACGCCAGCTAAGTGGCAAGTAACAGTCGCGCCACACAGGTGCCAGGCAATGACCATCTCCTACAAGAGAGAATCTACCATCTCCCCTCGACATTCAACGGCATTACCATCGCTGAATCCCCCACTATCAACATCCTAGGGGTTACCATTGACCAGAAACAGAACTGGAGTAGCCGTAGAAATACCGTGGCGACAAGAGCAGGTCAGAGGCTGGGAATCCTGAGGTGAGTAACTCACCTCCTGACTCCCCAAAGTGTGATGGAATACTCTCCACTTGCTGGATGGGTGCAGCTCCAACAACACTCCAGGAGCTCGACACCATCCAGGACAAAGCAGCCCGCTTGATGGGCACCCCATCTACAAACATTCACTCCCTCCACCACCGACGCACAGTGGCAGCAGTGTGTACCAATGAGGCAGGGAGCGCGTGGTAGGGTACACTTCCTCCCCAGTAAAAACATTACACAGTGGTACACCAGGGCTGGGAAGACGTGGGAACAACAGGCAAAGTGCAGCAAGAGCAAGCGGAGACATTCAGGAGGCCTGGCCATCCCAACATTCTACCATCGTGTTATAATTTACGCAGCGGTTAGTTGAAGATTACGTCCACTCTGTCCCGTGTTGCCCGCTCCGTCTCACACACACACACACACACAAACACACAAAGGCACACGGAGTTGGACGGAATTCAAACAGTTCGGCACAGAGCCCGTGTGGACAGAGTGGTTCTCGATCGTTCCCGGGTGCCCAGCGGGGGCCGGGCAATCTCTCAAGCGGATAGCAGGGGAGCTGATCGGTCATTGGTGATGGTTCGTTTCAAGCGGATGTTGGTGAAAGGGTTTGGCCCTGCAGCAAAAACAAAAAAAAAACATCAGCTTCAGGAAAATCTACATCAGGCAATTGTTCCAACCATTGTTTCAGAAGCTCCCTCCTCCCTCAGTACGCACTGACCCTCACCCACAGGGACCGAGAGTCTCCCGTCTCCCTCAGTACGCACTGACACTCACCCACAGGGACCGAGAGGCTCCGTCTCCCTCAGTACACACTGACCCTCACCCACAGGGACCGAGAGTCTCCCGTCTCCACAGTACACACTGACCCTCACCCACAGGGACCGAGAGTCTCCCGTCTCCCTCAGTACACACTGACCCTCACCCACAGGGACCGAGAGGCTCCCGTCTCCTCAGTACACACTGACCCTCACCCACAGGGACCGAGAGGCTCCCGTCTCCCTCAGTACACACTGACCCTCACCCACAGGGACCGAGAGGCTCCCGTCTCCCTCAGTACACACTGACCCTCACCCACAGGGACCGAGAGGCTCCCGTCTCCCTCAGTACACACTGACCCTCACCCACAGGGACCGAGAGGCTCCCGTCTCCCTCAGTACACACTGACCCTCACCCACAGGACCGAGAGGCTCCCGTCTCCCTCAGTACACACTGACCCTCACCCACAGTGACTGAGAGGCTCCCGTCTCCCCTCAGTACACACTGACCCTCACCCACAGGACCGAGAGGCTCCCGTCTCCCTCAGTACACACTGACCCCTCACCCACAGGGACCGAGAGGCTCCCGTCTCCCTCAGTACACACTGACCCTCACCCACAGGGACCGAGAGGCTCCCGTCTCCCTCAGTACACACTGACCCTCATCCACAGGGACCGAGAGGCTCCCGTCTCCCTCAGTACACACTGACCCTCACCCACAGGGACCGAGAGGCTCCCGTCTCCCTCAGTACACACTGACCTCACCCACAGGGACCGAGAGGCTCCCCTTTCCTCAGTACACACTGACCCTCACCCACAGGGACCGAGAGGCTCCCGTCTCCCTCAGTACCCGCACTGACCCTCACCCACAGGGACCGAGAGGCTCCCGTCTCCCTCAGTACACACTGACCCTCACCCACAGGGACCGAGAGGCTCCCCGTCTCCCTCAGTACACACTGACCCTCACCCACAGGGACCGAGAGGCACCCGTCTCCCTCAGTACACACTGACCCTCACCCACAGGGACCGAGAGGCTCCCGTCTCCCTCAGTACACACTGACCCTCACCCACAGGGACCGAGAGGCTCCCGTCTCCCTCAGTACACACTGACCCTCACCCACAGGGACCGAGAGGCTCCCGTCTCCCTCAGTACACACTGACCCTCACCCACAGGGACCGAGAGGCTGCCGTCTCCCTCAGTACACACTGACCCTCACCCACAGGGACCGAGAGGTTCCCGTCTCCCTCAGTACACACTGACCCTCACCCACAGGGACCGAGAGGCTCCCGTCTCCTCAGTACACACTGACCATCACCCACAGGGACCGAGAGGCTCCCGTCTCCCTCAGTACACACCGACCCTCACCCACAGGGACCGAGAGGCTCCCGTCTCCCTCAGTACACACCGACCCTCACCCACAGGGACCGAGAGGCTCCCGTCTCCCTCAGTACACACCGACCATCACCCACAGGGACCGAGAGGCTCCCGTCTCCCTCAGTACACACCGACCCTCACCCACAGGGACCGAGAGGCTCCCGTCTCCCTCTGTACACAGTGACCCTCACCCCCAGGGACCGAGAGGCTCCCGTCTCCCTCAGTACACACTGACCCTCACCCACAGTGACCGAGAGGCTCCCGTCTCCCTCAGTACACACTGACCCTCACCCACAGGGACCGAGAGGCTCCCGTCTCCCTCAGTACACAATGACCCTCACCCTCAGGGACTGAGAGGCTCCCGTCTCCCTCAGTACACACTGACCCTCACCACAGGGACCGAGAGGCTCCCGTCTCCCTCAGTACACACCGACCCTCACCCACAGGGACCGAGAGGCTCCCGTCTCCCTCAGTACACACCGACCATCACCCACAGGGACCGAGAGGCTCCGTCTCCCTCAGTACACACCGACCCTCACCCACAGGGACCGAGAGGCTCCCGTCTCCCTCTGTACACAGTGACCCTCACCCCCAGGGACCGAGAGGGCTCCCGTCTCCCTCAGTACACACTGACCCTCACCCACAGTGACCGAGAGGCTCCCGTCTCCCTCAGTACACACTGACCCTCACCCACAGGGACCGAGAGGCTCCCGTCTCCCTCAGTACACACTGACCCTCACCCACAGGGACCGAGAGGCTCCCGTCTCCCTCAGTACACACTGACCCTCACCCACAGGCACCGAGAGGCTCCCGTCTCCCTCAGTACACCACTGACCCTCACCCACAGGCACCGAGAGGCTCCCGTCTCCCTCAGTACACACTGACCCTCACCCACAGGGACCGAGAGGCTCCCGTCTCCCTCAGTACACACTGACCCTCACCCACAGGGACCGAGAGGCTCCCGTCTCCCTCAGTACACACTGACCCTCACCCACAGGGACGAGAGGCTCCCGTCTCCCTCAGTACACACTGACCCTCACCCCAGGACCGAGAGGCTCCCGTCTCCCTCAGTACACACTGACCCTCACCCACAGGGACCGAGAGGCTCCCGTCTCCCTCAGTACACACTGACCCTCACCCACAGGGACCGAGAGGCTCCCGTCTCCCTCAGTACACACTGACCCTCACCCACAGGGACCGAGAGGCTCCCGTCTCCCTCAGTACAACACTGACCCTCACCCACAGGGACCGAGAGCTCCCGTCTCCCTCAGTACACACTGACCCTCACCCACAGGGACCGAGAGGCTCCCGTCTCCCTCAGTACACACTGACCCTCACCCACAGGGACCGAGAGGCTCCCGTCTCCCTCAGTACACACTGACCCTCACCCACAGGGACCGAGAGGGCTCCCCGTCTCCCTCAGTACACACTGACCCTCACCCACAGGACCGAGAGGCTCCCGTCTCCCTCAGTACACACCGACCCTCACCCACAGGGACCGAGAGGCTCCCGTCTCCCTCAGTACACACCGACCCTCACCCACAGGGACCGAGAGGCTCCCGTCTCCCTCAGTACACACTGACCCTCACCCACAGGGACCGAGAGTCTCCCGTCTCCCTCAGTACAACACTGATCCTCACCCACAGGGACCGAGAGGCTCCCGTCTCCCTCAGTACACACCGACCCTCACCCACAGAGACCGAGAGGCTCCCGTCTCCCTCAGTACACACTGACCCTCACCCACAGGGATTGAAAGGCTCCCGTCTCCCTCTAGTACACACTGACCCTCACCCACAGGGATTGAAAGGCTCCCGTCTCCCTCAGTACACACTGACCCTCACCCACAGGGACCGAGAGGCTCCCGTCTCCCTCAGTACACACTGACCCTCACCCACAGGGACCCGAGAGGCTCCCGTCTCCCTCAGTACACACCGACCCTCACCCACTGGGACCGAGAGGCTCCCGTCTCCCTCAGTCCCCAGTCGCCCTGACCTCATCCACAGGGACCGAGAGGCTCCCGTCTCCCTCAGTACACACCGACCCTCACCCACAGGGACCGAGAGGCTCCCGTCTCCCTCAGTACACACTGACCCTCACCCACAGGGACCGAGAGGCTCCCGTCTCCCTCAGTACACACCGACCCTCACCCACAGGGACCGAGAGGCTCCCGTCTCCCTCAGTACACACTGCCCATCTCCCACAGGGACCGAGAGGCTCCCGTCTCCCTCAGTACACACTGACCCTCACCCACAGGGACCGAGAGGCTCCCGTCTCCCTCAGTACACACCGACCATCACCCACAGGGACCGAGAGGCTCCCGTCTCCCTCAGTATCCGCACCGACCCTCACCCACAGGGACCGAGAGGCTCCCGTCTCCCTCAGTACACACTGACCCTCACCCACAGGGACCGAGAGGCTCCCGTCTCCCTCAGTACACACTGACCCTCATCCACAGGGACCGAGAGGCTCCCGTCTCCCTCAGTACACACTGACCCTCACCCACAGGGACCGAGAGGCTCCCGTCTCCCTCAGTACACACTGACCCTCACCCACAGGGACCGAGAGGCTCCCGTCTCCTCAGTACACACTGACCCTCACCCACAGGGACCGAGAGGCTCCCGTCTCCCTCAGTACACACTGACCCTCACCCACAGGGACCGAGAGGCTCCCGTCTCCCTCAGTACACACTGACCCTCACCCACAGGGACCGAGAGGCTCCGTCTCCCTCAGTACACACCGACCCACATGCACAGGGACCGAGAGTCTCCCGTCTCCCTCAGTACACACTGACCCTCACCCACAGGGACCGAGAGGCTCCGTCTCCCTCAGTACACACTGACCCTCACCCACAGGGGACCGAGAGGCTCCCGTCTCCCTCAGTACACACTGACCCTCACCCACAGGGACCGAGAGGCTCCCGTCTCCCTCAGTACACACTGACCCTCACCCACAGGGGACCGAGAGGCACCCGTCTCCCTCAGTACACACTGACCCTCACCCACAGGGACCGAGAGGCTCCCGTCTCCCTCAGTACACACTGACCCTCACCACACAGGGACCGAGAGGCTCCCGTCTCCCTCAGTACACACTGACCCTCACCCACAGGGGACCGAGAGGCTCCCGTCTCCCTCAGTACACACTGACCCTCACCCACAGGGACCGAGAGGCTCCCGTCTCCCTCAGTACACACTGACCCTCACCCACAGGACCGAGAGGCTCCCGTCTCCCTCATTACACACTGACCCTCACCCACAGGGACCGAGAGGCTCCCGTCTCCTCAGTACACACTGACCCTCACCTACAGGGACCGAGAGGCTCCCGTCTCCCTCAGTACCCGCACCGACCCTCTCCCACAGGGACCGAGAGGCTCCCGTCTCCCTCAGTACACACTGACCCTCACCCACAGGACCCGAGAGGCTCCCGTCTCCCTCAGTACCCCCGCACCGACCCTCTCCCACAGGGACCGAGAGGCTCCCGTCTCCCTCAGTACACACTGACCCTCACCCACAGGGACCGAGAGGCTCCCGTCTCCCTCAGTACACACTGACCCTCACCAACAGGGACCGAGAGGCTCCCATCTCCTCAGTACACACTGACCCTCACCCACAGGGACCGAGAGGCTCCCGTCTCCCTCAGTACCCGCACTGACCCTCACCCACAGGCACCGAGAGGCTCCCGTCTCCCTCAGTACCCGCACCGACCCTCACCCACAGGGACCGAGAGGCTCCCGTCTCTCTCTGTACACACTGACCCTCACCCACAGGGACCGAGAGGCTCCCGTCTCCCTCAGTACACACTGACCCTCACCCACAGGGACCGAGAGGCTCCCGTCTCCCTCGTACAAACACTGACCCTCACCCACAGGGACCGAGAGGCTCCCGTCTCCCTCAGTACACACTGACCCTCACCCACAGGGACCGAGAGTGCTCCCGTCTCCCTCAGTACACACTGACCCTCACCCACAGGGACCGAGAGGCTCCCGTCTCCCTCAGTACACACTGACCCCTCACCCACAGGGACCAAGAGGCTCCCGTCTCCCTCAGTACACACTGACCCTCACCCACAGGGACCGAGAGGCTCCCGTCTCCCTCAGTACACACCGACCCTCACCCACAGGGACCGAGAGGCTCCCGTCTCCTCAGTACACACCGACCCTCACCCACAGGGACCGAGAGGCTCCCGTCTCCCTCAGTACACACCGGACCCTCACCCGACAGGGACCGAGAGGCTCCCGTCTCCCTCAGTACACACTGACCCTCACCCACAGGGACCGAGAGGCTCCCGTCTCCCTCAGTACACACTGACCCTCACCCACAGGGACCGAGAGGCTCCCGTCTCCCTCAGTACACACTGACCCTCACCCACAGGGACCGAGAGGCTCCCGTCTCCCTCAGTACACACTGACCCTCACCCACAGGGACCGAGAGGCTCCCGTCTCCCTCAGTACACACTGACCCTCTCCCACAGGGGACCGAGAGGCTCCCGTCTCCCTCAGTACACACTGACCCTCACCCACAGGGACCGAGAGGATCTCGTCTCCTCAGTACACACTGACCCTCACCCACAGGGACGAGAGGATCTCGTCTCCCTCAGTACACACTGACCCCTCACCCACAGGGACCGAGAGGCTCCCGTCTCCCTCAGTACACACTGACCCTCACCCACAGGGACCGAGAGTCTCCCGTCTCCCTCAGTACACACTGACCCTCACCCACAGGGACCGAGAGGCTCCCGTCTCCCTCAGTACACACCGACCCTCACCCACAGAGACCGAGAGGCTCCCGTCTCCCTCAGTACACACTGACCCTCACCCACAGGGACCGAGAGGCTCCGTCTCCCTCAGTACACACTGACCCTCACCCACAGGGATTGAGAGGCTCCCGTCTCCCTCAGTACACACTGACCCTCACCCACAGGGACCGAGAGGCTCCCGTCTCCCTCATTACACACTGACCCTCACCCACAGGGACCGAGAGGCTCCCGTCTCCCTCAGTACACACTGACCCTCTCCCACAGGGACCGAGAGGCTCCCGTCTCCCTCAGTACACACTGACCCTCACCCACAGGGACCGAGAGGATCTCGTCTCCCTCAGTACACACTGACCCTCACCCACAGGGACCGAGAGGCTCCGTCTCCCTCAGTACACACTGACCCTCACCCACAGGGACCGAGAGGCTCCGTCTCCCTCAGTACACACTGACCCTCACCCACAGGGACTGAGAGGCTCCCGTCTCCCTCAGTACACACTGACCCTCACCCACAGGGGACCGAGAGGCTCCCGTCTCCCTCAGTACACACTGACCCTCACCCACAGGGACCGAGAGGCTCCCGTCTCCCTCAGTACACACTGACCCTCACCCACAGGGACCGAGAGTCTCCCGTCTCCCTCAGTACACACTGACCCTCACCCACAGGGACCGAGAGGCTCCCGTCTCCCTCAGTACACACCGACCCTCACCCACAGAGACTGAGAGGCTCCCGTCTCCCTCAGTACACACTGACCCTCACCCACAGGGACCGAGAGGCTCCCGTCTCCCTCAGTACACACTGACCCTCACCCACAGGGATTGAAAGGCTCCCGTCTCCCTCAGTCACACTGACCCTCACCCACAGGGACCGAGAGGCTTCCCGTCTCCCTCAGTACACACTGACCCTCACCCACAGGGACCGAGAGGCTCCCGTCTCCCTCAGTACACACTGACCCTCACCCACAGGGACCGAGAGGCTCCCGTCTCCCTCAGTACACACTGACCCTCACCCACAGGGGATTGAAAGGCTCCCGTCTCCCTCAGTACACACTGACCCTCACCCACAGGGACCGAGAGGCTCCCGTCTCCCTCAGTACACACTGACCCTCACCCACAGGGACCGAGAGGCTCCCGTCTCCTCAGTACACACTGACCCTCACCCACAGGGACCGAGAGGCTCCCGTCTCCCTCAGTACACACTGACCCTCACCCACAGGGACCGAGAGGCTCCCGTCTCCCTCGGTACACACTGACCCTCACCCACAGGGACCGAGAGGCTCCCGTCTCCCTCAGTACCCCACTGACCCTCACCACAGGGACCGAGAGGCTCCCGTCTCCCTCAGTACACACTGACCCTCACCCACAGGGACGAGAGGCTCCCGTCTCCCTCAGTACACACTGACCCTCACCCACAGGGACCGAGAGGCTCCCGTCTCCCTCAGTACACACTGACCCTCACCCACAGGGACGAGAGGCTCCCGTCTCCCTCAGTACACACTGACCCTCACCCACAGGGACCGAGAGGCTCCCGTCTCCCTCAGTACACACTGACCCTCACCCACAGGGACCGAGAGGCTCCCGTCTCCCTCAGTATACACTGACCCTCACCCACAGGGACCGAGAGGCTCCCGTCTCCCTCAGTACACACTGACCCTCACCCACAGGGACCGAGAGGCTCCCGTCTCCCTCAGTATACACTGACCCTCACCCACAGGGACCGAGAGGCTCCCGTCTCCCTCAGTACACACTGACCCTCACCCACAGGGACCGAGAGGCTCCCGTCTCCCTCAGTACACACTGACCCTCACCCACAGGGACCGAGAGGCTCCGTCTCCCTCAGTACACACTGACCCTCACCCACAGGGACCGAGAGGCTCCCGTCTCCCTCAGTACACACACTGACCCTCACCCACAGGACCGAGAGGCTCCCGTCTCCTCAGTACACACTGACCCTCACCCACAGGGACCGAGGAGGCTCCCGTCTCCCTCAGTACACACTGACCCCACCACAGGGATTGAAAGGCTCCCGTCTCCCTCAGTACACACTGACCCCTCACCCACAGGGACCGAGAGGCTCCCGTCTCCCTCAGTATACACTGACCCTCACCCACAGGGACCGAGAGGCTCCCGTCTCCCTCAGTACACACTGACCCTCACCCACAGGGACCGAGAGGCTCCCGTCTCCCTCAGTACACACTGACCCTCACCCACAGGGACCGAGAGGCTCCCGTCTCCCTCGGTACACACTGACCCTCACCCACAGGGACCGAGAGGCTCCCGTCTCCCTCAGTACCGCACTGACCCTCACCCACAGGGACCGAGAGGCTCCCGTCTCCCTCAGTACACACTGACCCTCACCCACAGGGACCGAGAGGCTCCCGTCTCCCTCAGTACACACCGACCCTCACCCACAGGGACCGAGAGGCTCCCGTCTCCCTCAGTGCACACTGACCCTCACCCACAGAGACCGAGAGGCTCCCGTCTCCCTCAGTACACACTGACCCTCACCCACAGGGACCGAGAGGCTCCCGTCTCCCTCAGTACCCGCACTGACCCTCACCCACAGGGACCGAGAGGCTCCCGTCTCCCTCAGTACACACTGACCCTCACCCACAGGGACCGAGAGGCTCCCGTCTCCCTCGGTACACACTGACCCTCACCCACAGGTACCGAGAGGCTCCCGTCTCCCTCAGTACACACTGACCCTCACCCACAGGGACCGAGAGGCTCCCGTCTCCCTCAGTACACACTGACCCTCACCCACAGGGACCGAGAGGCTCCCGTCTCCCTCAGTACACACTGACCCTCACCTACAGGGACCGAGAGGCTCCCGTCTCCCTCAGTACCCGCACCGACCCTCTCCCACAGGGACCGAGAGGGCTCCCGTCTCCCTCAGTACACACTGACCCTCACCCACAGGGACCGAGAGGCTCCCGTCTCCCTCAGTACCCCGCACCGACCCTCTCCCACAGGGACCGAGAGGCTCCCGTCTCCCTCAGTACACACTGACCCTCACCCACAGGGACCGAGAGGCTCCCGTCTCCCTCAGTACACACTGACCCTCACCAACAGGGACCGAGAGGCTCCCATCTCCCTCAGTACACACTGACCCTCACCCACAGGACCGAGAGGCTCCCGTCTCCCTCAGTACCCGCACTGACCCTCACCCACAGGCACCGAGAGGCTCCCGTCTCCCTCAGTACCCGCACCGACCCTCACCCACAGGGACCGAGAGGCTCCCGTCTCTCTCTGTACACACTGACCCTCACCCACAGGGACCGAGAGGCTCCCGTCTCCCTCAGTACAACACTGACCCTCACCCACAGGGACCGAGAGGCTCCCGTCTCCCTCGGTACACACTGACCCTCACCCACAGGGACCGAGAGGCTCCCGTCTCCCTCAGTACACACTGACCCTCACCCACAGGGACCGAGAGGCTCCCGTCTCCCTCAGTACACACTGACCCTCACCCACAGGGACCGAGAGGCTCCCGTCTCCCTCAGTACACACTGACCCTCACCCACAGGGACCAAGAGGCTCCCGTCTCCCTCAGTACACACTGACCCTCACCCACAGGGACCGAGAGGCTCCCGTCTCCCTCAGTACACACCGACCCTCACCCACAGGGACCGAGAGGCTCCGTCTCCCTCAGTACACACTGACCCTCACCCACAGGGACCGAGAGGCTCCCGTCTCCCTCAGTACACACTGACCCTCACCCACAGGGACCGAGAGGCTCCCGTCTCCCTCGGTACCCGCACCGACCCTCACCCACAGGGACCGAGAGGCTCCCGTCTCTCTCTGTACACACTGACCCTCACCCACAGGGACCGAGAGGCTCCCGTCTCCCTCAGTACACACTGACCCTCACCCACAGGGACCGAGAGGCTCCCGTCTCTCTCTGTACACACTGACCCTCACCCACAGGGACCGAGAGGCTCCCGTCTCCCTCAGTACACACTGACCCTCACCCACAGGGACCGAGAGGCTCCGTCTCCCTCGGTACCCGCACCGACCCTCACCCACAGGGACCGAGAGGCTCCCGTCTCTCTCTGTACACACTGACCCTCACCCACAGGGACCGAGAGGCTCCCGTCTCCCTCAGTACACACTGACCCTCACCCACAGGGACCGAGAGGCTCCGTCTCCTCTGTACACACTGACCCTCACCACAGGGACCGAGAGGCTCCCGTCTCCCTCAGTACACACTGACCCTCACCCACAGGACCGAGAGGCTCCCGTCTCCCTCGGTACACACTGACCTCACCCACAGGGACCGAGAGGCTCCCGTCTCCCTCAGTACACACTGACCCTCACCCACAGGGACCGAGAGGCTCCCGTCTCCCTCAGTACACACTGACCCTCACCCACAGGGACCGAGAGGCTCCGTCTCCCTCAGTACACACTGACCCTCACCCACAGGGACCAAGAGGCTCCCGTCTCCCTCAGTACACACCGACCCTCACCCACAGGGACCGAGAGGCTCCCGTCTCCCTCAGTACACACCGACCCTCACCCACAGGGACCGAGAGGCTCCCGTCTCCCTCAGTACACACTGACCCTCACCCACAGGGACCGAGAGGCTCCCGTCTCCCTCAGCACACACTGACCCTCACCCACAGGGACCGAGAGGCTCCCGTCTCCCTCAGTACACACTGACCCTCACCCACAGGGACCGAGAGGCTCCCGTCTCCCTCAGTACACACTGACCCTCACCCACAGGGACCGAGAGGCTCCCGTCTCCCTCAGTACACACTGACCCTCTCCCACAGGACCGAAGGCTCCCGTCTCCCTCAGTACACACTGACCCTCACCCACAGGGACCGAGAGATCTCGTCTCCCTCAGTACACACTGACCCTCACCCACAGGGACCGAGAGGCTCCCGTCTCCCTCAGTACACACTGACCCTCACCCACAGGGACCGAGAGGCTCCCGTCTCCCTCAGTACACACTGACCCTCACCTACAGGGACCGAGAGGCTCCCGTCTCCCTCAGTACCGCACCGACCCTCTCCCACAGGGACCGAGAGGCTCCCGTCTCCCTCAGTACACACTGACCCCTCACCCACAGGGACCGAGAGGCTCCCGTCTCCTCAGTACCCGCACCGACCCTCTCCCACAGGGACCGAGAGGCTCCCGTCTCCCTCAGTACACACTGACCCTCACCCACAGGGACCGAGAGGCTCCCGTCTCCCTCAGTACACACTGACCCTCACCAACAGGGACCGAGAGGCTCCCATCTCCCTCAGTACACACTGACCCTCACCCACAGGGACCGAGAGGCTCCCGTCTCCCTCAGTACCCGCACTGACCCTCACCCACAGGCACCGAGAGGCTCCCGTCTCCCTCAGTACCCGCACCGACCCTCACCCACAGGGACCGAGAGGCTCCCGTCTCTCTCTGTACACACTGACCCTCACCCACAGGGACCGAGAGGCTCCCGTCTCCCTCAGTACACACTGACCCTCACCCACAGGGACCGAGAGGCTCCCGTCTCCCTCGGTACACACTGACCCTCACCCACAGGGACCGAGAGGCTCCCGTCTCCCTCAGTACACACTGACCCTCACCCACAGGGACCGAGAGGCTCCCGTCTCCCTCAGTACACACTGACCCTCACCCACAGGGACCGAGAGGCTCCCGTCTCCCTCAGTACACACTGACCCTCACCCACAGGGACCAAGAGGCTCCCGTCTCCCTCAGTACACACTGACCCTCACCCACAGGGACCGAGAGGCTCCCGTCTCCCTCAGTACACACCGACCCTCACCCACAGGGACCGAGAGGCTCCCGTCTCCTCAGTACACACCCGACCCTCACCCACAGGGACCGAGAGGCTCCCGTCTCCCTCAGTACACACTGACCCTCACCCACAGGGACCGAGAGGCTCCCGTCTCCCTCAGCACACACTGACCCTCACCCACAGGGACCGAGAGGCTCCCGTCTCCCTCAGTACACACTGACCCTCACCCACAGGGACCGAGAGGCTCCCGTCTCCCTCAGTACACACTGACCCTCACCCACAGGGACCGAGAGGCTCCGTCTCCCTCAGTACACACTGACCCTCTCCCACAGGGACCGAGAGGCTCCCGTCTCCCTCAGTACACACTGACCCTCACCCACAGGGACCGAGAGGATCTCGTCTCCCTCAGTACACACTGACCTCACCCACAGGGACCGAGAGGCTCCCGTCTCCCTCAGTACACACTGACCCTCACCCACAGGGACCGAGAGTCTCCGTCTCCCTCAGTACACACTGACCCTCACCCACAGGGACCGAGAGGCTCCCGTCTCCCTCAGTACACACCGACCCTCACCCACAGGGACCGAGAGGCTCCCGTCTCCCTCAGTACACACTGACCCTCACCCACAGGGACCGAGAGGCTCCCGTCTCCCTCAGTACACACTGACCCTCACCCACAGGGATTGAAAGGCTCCCGTCTCCCTCAGTACACACTGACCCTCACCCACAGGGACCGAGAGGCTCCCGTCTCCCTCAGTACACACTGACCCTCACCCACAGGGACCGAGAGGCTCCCGTCTCCCTCAGTACAACACTGACCCTCACCCACAGGGACCGAGAGGCTCCCGTCTCCCTCAGTACACACTGACCCTCTCCCACAGGGACCGAGAGGCTCCCGTCTCCCTCAGTACACACTGACCCTCACCCACAGGGGACCGAGAGGATCTCGTCTCCCTCAGTACACACTGACCCCTCACCCACAGGGACCGAGAGGCTCCCGTCTCCTCAGTACACACTGACCCTCACCCACAGGGACCGAGAGGCTCCCGTCTCCCTCAGTACACACTGACCCTCACCCACAGGGACTGAGAGGCTCCCGTCTCCCTCAGTACACACTGACCCTCACCCACAGGGACCGAGAGGCTCCCGTCTCCCTCAGTACACACTGACACTCACCCACAGGGACCGAGAGGCTCCCGTTCTCCCTCAGTACACACTGACCCTCACCCACAGGGACCGAGAGGCTCCCGTCTCTCTCAGTACACACTGACCCTCACCCACAGGGACCGAGAGGATCTCGTCTCCCTCAGTACACACTGACCCTCACCCACAGGGACCGAGAGTCTCCCGTCTCCCTCAGTACACACTGACCCTCACCCACAGGGACCGAGAGGCTCCCGTCTCCCTCAGTACACACCGACCCTCACCCACAGAGACTGAGAGGCTCCCATCTCCCTCAGTACACACTGACCATCACCCACAGTGACCGAGAGGCTCCCGTCTCCCTCAGTACACACCGACCCTCACGCACTGGGACCGAGAGGCTCCCGTCTCCCTCAGTACACACTGACCCTCACCCACAGTGACCGAGAGGCTCCCGTCTCCCTCAGTACACACTGACCCTCACCCACAGGGATTGAAAGGCTCCCGTCTCCCTCAGTACACACTGACCCTCACCCACAGGACCGAGAGGCTCCCGTCTCCCTCAGTACACACTGACCCTCACCCACAGGGGACCGAGAGGCTCCCGTCTCCCTCAGTATACACTGACCCTCACCCACAGGGACCGAGAGGCTCCCGTCTCCCTCAGTACACACTGACCCTCACCCACAGGGACCGAGAGGCCTCCCGTCTCCCTCAGTATACACTGACCCTCACCCACAGGGACCGAGAGGCTCCCGTCTCCCTCAGTACACACTGACCCTCACCCACAGGGACCGAGAGGCTCCCGTCTCCCTCGGTACACACTGACCCTCACCCACAGGGACCGAGAGGCTCCCGTCTCCCTCGTACACACTGACCCTCACCCACAGGGACCGAGAGGCTCCCGTCTCCCTCAGTACACACTGACCCTCACCCACAGGGACCGAGAGGCTCCCGTCTCCCTCAGTACACACTGACCCTCACCCAGCAGGGACCGAGAGGCTCCCGTCTCCCTCAGTACACACTGACCCTCACCCACAGGGATTGAAAGGCTCCCGTCTCCCTCAGTACACACTGACCCTCACCCACAGGGACCGAGAGGCTCCCGTCTCCCTCAGTATACACTGACCCTCACCCACAGGGACCGAGAGGCTCCCGTCTCCCTCAGTACACACTGACCCTCACCCACAGGGACCGAGAGGCTCCCGTCTCCTCAGTACACACTGACCCTCACCCACAGGGACCGAGAGGCTCCCGTCTCCCTCGGTACACACTGACCCTCACCCACAGGGACCGAGAGGCTCCCGTCTCCCTCAGTACCCGCACTGACCCTCACCCACAGGGACCGAGAGGCTCCCGTCTCCCTCAGTACACACTGACCCTCACCCACAGGGACCGAGAGGCTCCCGTCTCCCTCAGTACACACCGACCCTCACCCACAGGGACCGAGAGGCTCCCGTCTCCCTCAGTGCACACTGACCCTCACCCACAGAGACCGAGAGGCTCCCGTCTCCCTCAGTACACACTGACCCTCACCCACAGGGACCGAGAGGCTCCCGTCTCCCTCAGTACCCGCACTGACCCTCACCCACAGGGACCGAGAGGCTCCCGTCTCCCTCAGTACACACTGACCCTCACCCACAGGGACCGAGAGGCTCCCGTCTCCCTCGGTACACACTGACCCTCACCCACAGGTACCGAGAGGCTCCCGTCTCCCTCAGTACACACTGACCCTCACCCACAGGGACCGAGAGGCTCCCGTCTCCCTCAGTACACACTGACCCTCACCCACAGGGACCGAGAGGCTCCCGTCTCCCTCAGTACACACTGACCCTCACCCACAGGGATTGAAAGGCTCCCGTCTCCCTCAGTACACACTGACCCTCACCCACAGGGACCGAGAGGCTCCCGTCTCCCTCAGTATACACTGACCCTCACCCACAGGGACCGAGAGGCTCCCGTCTCCCTCAGTACACACTGACCCTCACCCACAGGGACCGAGAGGCTCCCGTCTCCCTCAGTACACACTGACCCTCACCCACAGGGACCGAGAGGCTCCCGTCTCCCTCGGTACACACTGACCCTCACCCACAGGGACCGAGAGGCTCCCGTCTCCCTCAGTACCCGCACTGACCCTCACCCACAGGGACCGAGAGGCTCCCGTCTCCTCAGTACACACTGACCCTCACCCACAGGGACCGAGAGGCTCCCGTCTCCCTCAGTACACACCGACCCTCACCCACAGGGACCGAGAGGCTCCCCTCTCCTTCAGTACACACAGACCCTCACCCACAGGGACCGAGAGGCTCCCGTCTCCCACAGTACACACTGACCCTCACCCACAGGGACTGAGAGGCTCCCGTCTCCCTCAGTACACACCGACCCTCACCCACAGGGACCGAGAGGCTCCCGTCTCCCTCAGTACACACTGACCCTCACCCACAGGAACCGAGAGGCTCCCGTCTCCCTCAGCACCCGCACTGACCCTCACCCACAGGGACCGAAAGGCTCCCGTCTCCCTCAGTACACACTGACCATCACCCACAGGGACCGAGAGGCTCCCGTCTCCCTCAGTACACACTGACCCTCACCCACAGGGACCGAGAGGCTCCCGTCTCCCTCAGTACACACTGACCCTCACCCACAGGGACCGAGAGGCACCCGTCTCCCTCAGTACACACTGACCCTCACCCACAGGGACCGAGAAGCTCCCGTCTCCCTCAGTACACACTGACCCTCACCCACAGGGACCGAGAGGCTCCCGTCTCCCTCAGTACACACTGACCCTCACCCACAGGGACCGAGAGGTTCCCATCTCCCCTCAGTACACACTGACCATCACCCACAGGGACCGAGAGGCTCCCGTCTCCCTCAGCACCCGCACTGACCCTCACCCACAGGGACCGAAAGGCTCCCGTCTCCCTCAGTACACACTGACCCTCACCCACAGGGACCGAAAGGCTCCCGTCTCCCTCAGTACACACTGACCATCACCCACAGGGACCGAGAGGCTCCCGTCTCCCTCAGTACACACTGACCCTCACCCACAGGGACCGAGAGGCTCCCGTCTCCCCTCAGTACACACTGACCCTCACCCACAGGGACCGAGAGGCTCCCGTCTCCCCTCAGTACACACTGACCATCACCCACAGGGACCGAGAGGCTCCCGTCTCCCTCAGCACCCGCACTGACCCTCACCCACAGGGACCGAAAGGCTCCCGTCTCCCTCAGTACACACTGACCCTCACCCACAGGGACCGAAAGGCTCCCGTCTCCCTCAGTACACACTGACCATCACCCACAGGGACCGAGAGGCTCCCGTCTCCCTCAGTACACACTGACCCTCACCCACAGGGACCGAGAGGCTCCCGTCTCCCCTCAGTACACACTGACCCTCACCCACAGGGACCGAGAGGCTCCCGTCTCCCTCAGCACCCGCACTGACCCTCACCCACAGGGACCGAAAGGCTCCCGTCTCCCTCAGTACACACTGACCATCACCCACAGGGACCGAGAGGCTCCCGTCTCCCTCAGTACACACTGACCCTCACCCACAGGGACCGAGAGGCTCCCGTCTCCCTCAGTACACACTGACCCTCACCCACAGGGACTGAGAGGCTCCCGTGTCCCTCAGTACACACTGACCCTCACCCACAGGGACCGAGAGGCTCCCGTCTCCCTCAGTACACACCGACCCTCACCCACAGGGACCGAGAGGCTCCCGTCTCCCTCAGTACACACTGACCCTCACCCACAGGGACCGAGAGGCTCCCGTCTCCCTCAGTACACACTGACCCTCACCCACAGGGACCGAGAGGCTCCCGTCTCCCTCAGTACACACCGACCCTCACCCACAGGGACTGAGAGGCTCCCGTCTCCCTCCATAGACACTGACTGCAGATATGTGTCTCGTTGGCAACTATAGCTTAGTCAGTAACATTCCCTATTGCCTCAGAGTCAGTGGTTTGATCTTCAGTCCCGACTTCAGGGACTTGATCTCTATAACCCAGGCCGACACTCCCCGGTGTCAGTACTGAGGGAGTGCTGCACTGTCGGAGGGTCAGTACTGAGCGAGTGGTGCACTGTCGGAGGGTCAGTACTGAGGGAGCGCCGCACTGTCGGAGGGTCAGTACTGAGGGAGCGCCGCACTGTCGGAGGGTCAGTACTGAGGGAGTGCTGCACTGTCGGAGGGTCAGTATTGAGGGAGTGCTGCACTGTCGGAGGGTCAGTACTGAGGGAGCGCCGCACTGTCGGAGGGTCAGTACTGAGGGAGCGCCGCACTGTCGGAGGGTCAGTACTGAGGGAGCGCCGCACTGTCGGAGGGTCAGTACTGAGGGAGTGCCGCACTGTCAGAGGGTCAGTACTGAGGGAGCGCCGCACTGTCAGAGGGTCAGTACTGAGGGAGTGCTGCACTGTCGGAGGGTCAGTACTGAGGGAGTGCTGCACTGTCGGAGGGTCAGTACTGAGGGAGTGCTGCACTGTCGGAGGGTCAGTACTGAGGGAGCGCCGCACTGTCGGAGGGTCAGTACTGAGGGAGTGCTGCACTGTCGGAGGGTCAGTACTGAGGGAGTGCTGCACTGTTGGAGGGTCAGTACTGAGGGAGTGCTGCACTGTTGGAGGGTCAGTACTGAGGGAGTGCTGCACTGTCGGAGGGTCAGTACTGACGGAGGGCTGCACTGTCGGAGGGTCAGTACTGAGGGAGTGCTGCACTGTCGGAGGGTCAGTACTGAGAGAGTGCTGCACTGTTGGAGGGTCAGTACTGAGGGAGTGCTGCACTGTCAGAGGGTCAGTACTGAGGGAGTGCTGCACTGTCAGAGGGTCAGTACTGAGGGAGTGCTGCACTGTCAGAAGTATCATGTCTCTGATGAGACGTTTAACCGAGGGTCCCCGTCTATTCTGTCGGGCGGGTATAAATGACTTCACAGCCGTTACTGGAGGTAGAGTGGGTTGGCCTTTGGGAGGTGAAGGGGAAATTCTCCCCAGCATCCTGGGGCCCAATATTGAACCCTCAACCAACATGATCGTAGTGCTGCCTGTGGGATCTTGCTGTGCGCTAACGGGCTGCCCTCTTTCCTACTTTACAGCCAGCGACCACATTGGACAAGTACTTCATTGGGCTTCGATGCGTTTCAGGACGTCCTGCGGTGGTGGAAGGTTCCGCAGGTGCACATACCCATCCTGCTCGACTGTTTTCCAAGTCAAACTCATTTCACTGATTGGCTCCTTACCGTGAGGAATGGCTCCCGGGCTTCCCAAAGTCGGCACTGAGCTGGAAAGCAAGAGGATTAAGTGTCACAGGAGTGAGAATAAGCTGATAAAAGAGAGTGGGACCTCCACACCGACTCCAACCTGCCCACTGAAATCCCTCATCCCTGGGATCATTCTGGTCAATCCCCCTCTTAACCTTCTCTGTTCTCAGGAGAACAATCCCAGCTTCTCCCAGTCTCTCCACATTAACTGAAGTCCCTCATCCCTGGGATCAGTCTCCTCAATCTCCCTCTTAACCTTCTCTGCTCTCAGGAGAACAATCCCAGCCTCTCCCAGTCTCTCCACATTAACTGAAGTCCCTCATCCCTGGGATCATTCTGCTCAATCTCCCTCTTAACCTTCTCTGTTCTCAGGAGAACAATCCCAGCCTCTCCCAGTCTCTCCACATTAACTGAAGTCTCTCATCCCTGGGATCATTCTGGTCAATCCCCCTCTTAACCTTCTCTGTTCTCAGGAGAACAATCCCAGCTTCTCCCAGTCTCTCCACATTAACTGAAGTCCCTCATCCCTGGGATCATTCTGCTCAATCTCCCTCTTAACCTTCTCTGTTCTCAGGAGAACAATCCCAGCTTCTCCCAGTCTCTCCACATTAACTGAAGTCTCTCATCCCTGGGATCAGTCTCCTCAATCTCCCTCCGCCCCCTATCCAAGGCCCTCGATATCCTTTCGAACCTGCAGTTCCAGGAATAGGGACACAGTACTCAATAGTGGAATGGGTTGAGACACCAATGGGGTTCCTACCTGCGAGAGGTCAGGGTTCATCATACTGAACGGCCGGATTCGGAGCTGATTGCTGGAGGGGAGCGAGCTGTTCCCTCTCCTGGTGGAGTGAGAGGTTTCCGATCCACAGGAGACGCCAACCTCATCCAAGCGCCCTGTACTGCTGCTGTTAAACTTACTGGCCTGTAAACTGAGAGGGGGGGGGGGTAAGGAGAGAGAGAGGGGGGGGGGGGGAAAAGGAGAGAGAGAGAGAGAAAGGGGGGAGGGAGAGAGAGAAAGGGGAGGAGGGAGAGAAAGCAGGGAGGTGGGATGGGGGAAAAGAGGGAGAGGGAACGGTAGGGAGAAAAAGGGAGAAGAGGAGGGAGAGGCAGACAGTGAGGACGGAGAGATGGCAACAGGGAGGGAGAGAGAGAGCCACACACCGGGAAAGAGAGGGAGGTAGGAAGATGCAAGATTAACAACTCAGTGCGATACAAGCAATGTAATGTAGTACAACGAGAGATTAAACGCGACTGAATTATCATCATTAAAATAAGATGCAATTTCCAGCAGGAATTGGAACCTTTGATATATTTGTTAATGAGGTGCTCCAAACATTCGAATAAGAGAAAAACAGAGTCCACAGGGTGAGACCGAGTGAGACAACAGGAAGGAGTTTGGGTCCATTGGGATTGTGTACAGTGGGAGTGAACGGGAAGGAGGTTGGGTCCATTGGGATTGTGTACAGTGGGAGTGAATGGGAAGGGGTTCGGGTCCATTGGGATTGTGTAGGGTGGGAGTGAATGGGAAGGAGGTTGGGTCCATTGGGATTGTGTACGGTGGGAGTGAAGGGAAAGGGGGTTTGGGTCCATTGGGATTGTGTAGGGTGGGAGTGAATGGGAAGGAGGTTGGGTCCATTGGGATTGTGTACGGTGGGAGTGAAGGGGAAGGGGGTTTGGGTCCATTGGGATTGTGTAGGGTGGGAGTGAACGGGAAGGAGGTTGGGTCCATTGGGATTGTGTACGGTGGGAGTGAACGGGAAGGGGTTTGGGTCCATTGGGATTGTGTACGGTGGGAGTGAACGGGAAGGGGTTTGTTTCCATTGGGATTGCGTGTGGTGGGAGTGAACGGGAAGGAGGTTGGGTCCATTGGGATTGTGTACGGTGGGAGTGAACGGGAAGGGGTTTGGGTCCATTGGGATTGTGTACGGTGGGAGTGAACGGGAAGGGGTTCGGGTCCATTGGGATTGTGTACAGTGGGAGTGAACGGGAAGGGGTTTGGGTCCATTGGGATTGTGTACGGTGGGAGTGAATGGGAAGGGGTTTGGGTCCATTGGGATTGTGTGCGGTGGGAGTGAACGGGAAGGGGTTTGGGTCCATTGGGATTGTGTAGGGTGGGAGTGAACGGGAAGGGGTTTGGGTCCATTGGGAATGTGTACGGTGGGAGTGAACGGGAAGGGGTTTGGGTCCATTGGGATTGTGTAGGGTGGGAGTGAACGGGAAGGGGTTTGTGTCCATTGGGATTGTGTACAGTGGGAGTGAACGGGAAGGGGTTTGGGTCCATTGGGATTGTGGACAGTGGGAGTGAACGGGAAGGGGTTTGGGTCCATTGGGATTGTGTAGGGTGGGAGTGAATGGGAAGGAGGTTGGGTCCATTGGGATTGTGTACAGTGGGAGTGAACGGGAAGGAGGTTGGGTCCATTGGGATTGTGTACAGTGGGAGTGAACGGGAAGGGGTTTGGGTCCATTGGGATTGTGTACGGTGGGAGTGAACGGGAAGGGGTTTGGGTCCATTGGGATTGTGTACAGTGGGAGTGAACGGGAAGGAGGTTGGGTCCATTGGGATTGTGTACAGTGGGAGTGAACGGGAAGGGGTTTGGGTCCATTGGGATTGTGTAGGGTGGGAGTGAATGGGAAGGAGGTTGGGTCCATTGGGATTGTGTACGGTGGGAGTGAAGGGGAAGGGGGTTTGGGTCCATTGGGATTGTGTAGGGTGGGAGTGAACGGGAAGGAGGTTGGGTCCATTGGGATTGTGTACGGTGGGAGTGAACGGGAAGGGGTTTGGGTCCATTGGGATTGTGTACGGTGGGAGTGAACGGGAAGGGGTTTGTTTCCATTGGGATTGCGTGTGGTGGGAGTGAACGGGAAGGAGGTTGGGTCCATTGGGATTGTGTACGGTGGGAGTGAACGGGAAGGGGTTTGGGTCCATTGGGATTGTGTACGGTGGGAGTGAACGGGAAGGGGTTCGGGTCCATTGGGATTGTGTACAGTGGGAGTGAACGGGAAGGGGTTTGGGTCCATTGGGATTGTGTACGGTGGGAGTGAATGGGAAGGGGTTTGGGTCCATTGGGATTGTGTACGGTGGGAGTGAACGGGAAGGGGTTTGGGTCCATTGGGATTGTGTGCAGTGGGAGTGAATGGGAAGGGGTTTGGGTCCATTGGGATTGTGTACGGTGGGAGTGAACGGGAAGGGGTTTGGGTCCATTGGGAATGTGTACGGTGGGAGTGAACGGGAAGGGGTTTGGGTCCATTGGGATTGTGTACAGTGGGAGCGAATGGGAAGGGGTTTGGGTCCATTGGGATTGTGTACGGTGGGAGTGAACGGGAAGGGGTTTGGGTCCATTGGGATTGTGTACGGTGGGAGTGAACAGGAAGGGGTTTGGGTCCATTGGGATTGTGTACGGTGGGAGTGAACGGGAAGGGGTTTGGGTCCATTGGGATTGTGTACGGTGGGAGTGAACAGGAAGGGGTTTGGGTCCATTGGGATTGTGTACGGTGGGAGTGAACGGGAAGGGGTTTGGGTCCATTGGGTTTGTGTTTGGTGGGAGTGAACGGGAAGGGGTTTGGGTCCATTGGGATTGTGTACAGTGGGAGCGAATGGGAAGGGGTTTGGGTCCATTGGGATTGTGTACGGTGGGAGTGAACGGGAAGGGGTTTGGGTCCATTGGGATTGTGTACGGTGGGAGTGAACAGGAAGGGGTTTGGGTCCATTGGGATTGTGTACGGTGGGAGTGAACGGGAAGGGGTTTGGGTCCATTGGGATTGTGTACGGTGGGAGTGAACGGGAAGGGGTTTGGGTCCATTGGGTTTGTGTTTGGTGGGAGTGAATGGGAAGGGGTTTGGGTCCATTGGGATTGTGTTTGGTGGGAGTGTACGGGAAGGGGTTTGGGTCCATTGGGTTTGTGTTTGGTGGGAGTGAACGGGAAGGGGTTTGGGTCCATTGGGAATGTGTACGGTGGGAGTGAACGGGAAGGGGTTCGGGTCCATTGGGATTTGATGAGGATCTCTGCAGTCCGCTGGGATTGGTTGCGGGAAGAAGGGATGTTCTTTGGGCACACACCCTCCGCCCAGCCCCCAGTTCATTCTGTGCTCTGACGTGGTCACTTACTTGCAATGGGATCGTCGTTCGATGGAGTCCTCCCCGAGCGGTTGTGTGTAGGAGAACGGAAACCAGCCCTTCCTACGCAGAGAGGGAGAGGGAGAGAGATGAAAAAAGACAGCTGCATTTATATAGCACCTTTCACAACCTCAGGAGGCCCCAAAGCACTTGACGGCCAATTGGGCGATGCCTGAAGTGTCATTAATAGCGGCCGATCCTTCCACTGCCCTGTGGGGGTGCCCCCGAGCTCTGGAATTCCCTCCCTCTCTCTCCTCCTTTGAAAAGCTCCCTCTTTGATCAACTCACCTGTTGGTCACCTCACTCTCTCCGTAATGCCATCCGTCCTTCGCCTCGGACACCAAGAGGGTGATAATGTCGTTCTCCTCGAAGCTCAGGAGAGTCTCATTCTCACCGGCTGTGTGGGCAAAGACAGCGCGGACCCTCGGGCGGTCGAGGCGGACAGTTGGGGGTGCTCTAGGGAGGGTCCTGCGGTCCCCTGGCAGAAGACAAACATGAACACACACAATTCAGTTCGAAAAAGCCCTCCCGGATGTCAGCCCCCTCCGTTCCTCCATCGACCCAAATCTCCATCACAAAGAAAGACTCCTGTCGAAATTCCCTGACTGGGGACCTGGTCACCAGGATCGAGAGCGGGAACCCTGGCTGATTTCCCTCTCTCTCACGAACCCAGGGGTCACTGGACAGTGATCAGGAGCAGGAACCCTGGCTGATTTCCCCCTCTCTCTCTCTCTCTAACCCAGGGTTCACTGGACAGTGATCAGGAGC
This sequence comes from Heterodontus francisci, assembly GCF_036365525.1. Lineage (NCBI taxonomy): Eukaryota > Metazoa > Chordata > Chondrichthyes > Heterodontiformes > Heterodontidae > Heterodontus > Heterodontus francisci. The sequence goes on along the minus strand of NW_027142168.1, from coordinate 19,759 downwards.
AGGAACCCTGGCTGATTTCCCCTCTCTCTCTCTCTCTCTCTAACCCAGGGGTCACTGGACAGTGATCAGGAGCAGGAACCCTGGCTGATTTCCCTCTCTCTCACGAACCCAGGGGTCACTGGACAGTGAACAGGAGCAGGAACCCTGGCTGATTTCCCCCTCTCTCTCTCTCTCTAACCCAGGGTTCACTGGACAGTGATCAGGAGCAGGAACCCTGGCTGATTTCCCCCTCTCTCTCTCTCTCTAACCCAGGGTTCACTGGACAGTGATCAGGAGCAGGAACCCTGGCTGATTTCCCCCTCTCTCTCTCTCTAACCCAGGGGTTACTGGACAGTGATCAGGAGCAGGAACCCTGGCTGATTCCCCCCTCTCTCTCTCTCTCTCTCGAACCCAGGGGTCACTGGACAGTGATCAGGAGCAGGAACCCTGGCAGATTTCCCCCCTCTCTCTCTCTAACCCAGGGGTCACTGGACAGTGATCAGGAGCAGGAACCCTGGCTGATTTCCCCCTCTCTCTCTCTCTAACCCAGGAGTCACTGGACAGTGATCAGGAGCAGGAACCCTGGCTGATTTCCCCCCCTCTCTCTCTCTAACCCAGGGGTCACTGGACAGTGATCAGGAGCAGGAACCCTGACTGATTTCCCCCCCTCTCTCTCTCTAACCCAGGGGTCACTGGACAGTGATCAGGAGCAGGAACCCTGGCTGATTTCCCTCTCTCTCTCTCTCTCTAACCCAGGAGTCACTGGACAGTGATCAGGAGCAGGAACCCTGGCTGATTTCCCCCTCTCTCTCTCTCTAACCCAGGGGTCACTGGACAGTGATCAGGAGCAGGAACCCTGGCTGATTTCCCTCTCTCTCTCTCTCTAACCCAGGGGTCACTGGACAGTGATCAGGAGCAGGAACCCTGACTGATTTCCCCTCTCTCTCTCTCTCTCTAACCCAGGGGTCACTAGACAGTGATCAGGAGCAGGAACCCTGACTGATTTCCCCCTCTCTCTCTCTAACCCAGGGGTCACTGGACAGTGATCAGGAGCAGGAACCCTGGCTGATTTCCCCTCTCTCTCTCTCTAACCCAGGGGTCACTGGACAGTGATCAGGAGCAGGAACCCTGACTGATTTCCCCCTCTCTCTCTCTAACCCAGGGGTCACTGGACAGTGATCAGGAGCAGGAACCCTGGCTGATTTCCCCTCTCTCTCTCTCTAACCCAGGGGTCACTGGACAGTGATCAGGAGCAGGAACCCTGACTGATTTCCCCTCTCTCTCTCTCTCTCTAACCCAGGGGTCACTAGACAGTGATCAGGAGCAGGAACCCTGACTGATTTCCCCCTCTCTCTCTCTAACCCAGGGGTCACTGGACAGTGATCAGGAGCAGGAACCCTGGCTGATTTCCCCTCTCTCTCTCTCTAACCCAGGGGTCACTGGACAGTCATCAGGAGCAGGAACCCTGGCTGATTTCCCCTCTCTCTCTCTGTAACCCAGGGGTCACTCGACAGTGATCAGGAGCAGGAACCCTGGCTGATTTCCCCTCTCTCTCTCTCTCTAACCCAGGAGACACTGGACAGTGATCAGGAGCAGGAACCCTGGCTGATTTCCCCCCCTCTCTCTCTAACCCAGAAGTCACTGGACAGTGATCAGGAGCAGGAACCCTGGCTGATTTCCCCTCTCTCTCTCTCTCTCTCTAACCCAGGAGACACTGGACAGTGATCAGGAGCAGGAACCCTGGCTGATTTCCCCCCTCTCTCTCTCTAACCCAGGGGTCACTGGACAGTGATCAGGAGCAGGAACCCTGACTGATTTCCCCCTCTCTCTCTCTCTAACCCAGGGGTCACTGGACAGTGATCAGGAGCAGGAACCCTGGCTGATTTTCCCCCTCTCTCTCTCTCTAACCCAGAGGTCACTGGACAGTGATCAGGAGCAGGAACCCTGGCTGATTTCCCCCCTCTCTCTCTCTAACCCAGGGGTCACTGGACAGTGATCAGGAGCAGGAACCCTGACTGATTTCCCCCTCTCTCTCTCTCTAACCCAGGGGTCACTGGACAGTGATCAGGAGCAGGAACCCTGGCTGATTTCCCCCCTCTCTCTCTCTAACCCAGGGGTCACTGGACAGTGATCAAGAGCAGGAACCCTGGCTGATTTCCCCCTCTCTCTCTCTCTAACCCAGGGGTCACTGGACAGTGATCAGGAGCAGGAACCCTGGCTGATTTCCCCCTCTCTCTCTCTCTAACCCAGGGGTCACTGGACAGTGATCTGGAGCAGGAACCCTGGCTGATTTCCCCCTCTCTCTCTCTCTAACCCAGGGGTCACTGGACAGTGATCAGGAGCAGGAACCCTGGCTGATTTCCCCCTCTCTCTCTCTCTAACCCAGGGGTCACTGGACAGTGATCTGGAGCAGGAACCCTGGCTGATTTCCCCCTCTCTCTCTCTCTAACCCAGGGGTCACTGGACAGTGATCAGGAGCAGGAACCCTGGCTGATTTCCCCCTCTCTCTCTCTCTAACCCAGGGGTCACTGGACAGTGATCTGGAGCAGGAACCCTGGCTGATTTCCCCCTCTCTCTCTCTCTAACCCAGGGGTCACTGGACAGTGATCAGGAGCAGGAACCCTGGCTGATTTCCCCCTCTCTCTCTCTCTAACCCAGGGGTCACTGGACAGTGATCTGGAGCAGGAACCCTGGCTGATTTCCCCCTCTCTCTCTCTCTAACCCAGGGGTCACTGGACAGTGATCAGGAGCAGGAACCCTGGCTGATTTCCCCCTCTCTCTCTCTAACCCAAGGGTCACTGGACAGTGATCAGGAGCAGGAACCCTGGCTGATTTCCCCTCTCTCTCTCTAACCCAGAGGTCACTGGACAGTGGTCAGGAGCAGGAACCCTGGCTGATTTCCCCCTCTCTCTCTCTAACCCAGGGGTCACTGGACAGTGATCAGGAGCAGGAACCCTGGCTGATTTCCCCCTCTCTCTCTCTAACCCAGGGGTCACTGGACAGTGATCAGGAGCAGGAACTCTGGCTGATTTCCCCCCTCTCTCTCTCTCTAACCCAGGGGTCACTGGACAGTGATCAGGAGCAGGAACCCTGGCTGATTTCCCCTTTCTCTCTCTCTCTCTCTCTAACCCAGGGGTCACTGGACAGTGATCAGGAGCAGGAACCCTGGCTGATTTCCCCCCTCTCTCTCTCTCTCTAACCCAGGGGTCACTGGACAGTGATCAGGAGCAGGAACCCTGGCTGATTTCCCCCTCTCTCTCTCTCTCTAACCCAGGGGTCACTGGACAATGATCAGGAGCAGGAACCCTGGCTGATTTCCCCCCTCTCTCTCTAACCCAGGGGTTACTGGACAGTGATCAGGAGCAGGAACCCTGACTGATTTCCCCCTCTCTCTCTGTCTCTCTAACCCAGGCTCTGTGCTGTCGGATGTTTTCCCCAGGTCCCATTCCCAGTCCTGCATCATCACTCACCAGAAGCAGAGTCCAGATGATCCTCAGTACCAGTCTTACGGGGGGGGAGGGTGCCTGAGGAGGTGTCGTTTGTTTTCGGAGGCAGTGGCAGTGTGGATATCGAGTCACGGGCTGAGGAGGGACACTCGGAAAATCTCACAGGTACCATTTCCATTGCATGCCGTTTCTGGGATCCTCCATTAGGAACCTGCAGGGTCGATATCTGCAAAAAGCAAAAGATAGTCGACAAACAAACAACATGGATTTTAACCTGGTCTATCAGTGACAGAGAGGCTCCCGTCTCCCTCAGTACCCGCACTGACCCCCACCCACAGGGACCGAGAGGCTCCCGTCTCCCTCAGTACACACTGACCCTCACCCACAGGGACCGAGAGGCTCCCGTCTCCCTCAGTACCCGCACTGACCCTCACCCACAGGGACCGAGAGGCTCCCGTCTCCCTCAGTACCCGCACTGACCCTCACCCACAGGGACCGAGAGGCTCCCGTCTCCCTCAGTACACACTGACCCCCACCCACAGGGACTGAGAGGCTCCCGTCTCCCTCAGTACCCGCACTGACCCCCACCCACAGGGACCGAGAGGCTCCTGTCTCCCTCAGTACACACTGACCCTCACCCACAGGGACAGAGAGGCTCCCGTCTCCCTCAGTACACACTGACCCCCACCCACAGGGACCGAGAGGCTCCCGTCTCCCTCAGTACGCACTGACCCTCACCCACAGGGACCGAGAGGCTCCCGTCTCCCTCAGTATCCACACCGACCCTCACCCACAGGGACCGAGAGGCTCCCGTCTCCCTCAGTATCCACACCGACCCTCACCCACAGGGACCGAGAGGCTCCCGTCTCCCTCAGTACCCGCACTGACCCCCACCCACAGGGACCGAGAGGCACCCGTCTCCCTCAGTATCCACACGGACCCTCACCCACAGGGACCGAGAGGCTCCCGTCTCCCTCAGTACACACTGACCCTCACCCACAGGGACCGAGAGGCTCCCGTCTCCCTCAGTACACACTGACCCTCACCCACAGGGACCGAGAGGCTCCCGTCTCCCTCAGTACACACTGATCCTCACCCATAGGGACCGAGAGGCTCCCGTCTCCCTCAGTACACACTGATCCTCACCCATAGGGACCGAGAGGCTCCCGTCTCCCTCAGTACACACTGACCCTCACCCACAGGGACCGAGAGGCTCCCGTCTCCCTCAGTACCCGCACTGACCCCCACCCACAGGGACCGAGAGGCACCCGTCTCCCTCAGTATCCACACGGACCCTCACCCACAGGGACCGAGAGGCACCCGTCTCCCTCAGTACCCGCACTGACCCCCACCCACAGGGACCGAGAGGCACCCGTCTCCCTCAGTATCCACACGGACCCTCACCCACAGGGACCGAGAGGCACCCGTCTCCCTCAGTACCCGCACTGACCCTCACCCACAGGGACCGAGAGGCACCCGTCTCCCTCAGTATCCACACGGACCCTCACCCACAGGGACCGAGAGGCTCCCGTCTCCCTCAGTACACACTGACCCTCACCCACAGGGACCGAGAGGCACCCGTCTCCCTCAGTACACACTGACCCTCACCCACAGGGACCGAGAGGCACCCGTCTCCCTCAGTACCCGCACTGACCCTCACCCACAGGGACCGAGAGGCACCCGTCTCCCTCAGTACCCGCACTGACCCCCAACCACAGGGACCGAGAGGCACCCGTCTCCCTCAGTACACACCGACCCTCACCCACAGTGACCGAGAGGCACCCGTCTCCCTCAGTACACACTGACCCTCACCCACAGGGACAGAGAGGCTCCCGTCTCCCTCAGTACACACTGACCCTCACCCACAGGGACCGAGTGGCTCCCGTCTCCTTCAGTACACACTGACCCTCACCCACAGGGACCGAGAGGCTCCCGTCTCCCTCAGTACGCACCGACCCTCACCCACAGGGACCGAGAGACTCCCGTCTCCCTCAGTACGCACCGACCCTCACCCACAGGGACCGAGAGGCTCCCGTCTCCCTCAGTACACACTGACCCTCACCCACAGGGACCGAGAGGCTCCCGTCTCCCTCAGTACGCACCGACCCTCACCCACAGGGACCGAGAGACTCCCGTCTCCCTCAGTACGCACCGACCCTCACCCACAGGGACCGAGAGGCTCCCGTCTCCCTCAGTACACACCGACCCTCACCCACAGTGACCGAGAGGCACCCGTCTCCCTCAGTACACACTGACCCTCACCCACAGGGACAGAGAGGCTCCCGTCTCCCTCAGTACACACTGACCCTCACCCACAGGGACCGAGTGGCTCCCGTCTCCTTCAGTACACACTGACCCTCACCCACAGGGACCGAGAGGCTCCCGTCTCCCTCAGTACGCACCGACCCTCACCCACAGGGACCGAGAGACTCCCGTCTCCCTCAGTACGCACCGACCCTCACCCACAGGGACTGAGAGGCTCCCCTCACCCTCAGTACACACTGACCCCCACCCACAGGGACCGAGAGGCACCCGTCTCCCTCAGTATCCACACGGACCCTCACCCACAGGGACCGAGAGGCTCCCGTCTCCCTCAGTACGCACCGACCCTCACCCACAGGGACCGAGAGGCTCCCGTCTCCCTCAGTACACACTGACCCTCACCCACAGGGACCGAGAGGCTCCCGTCTCCCTCAGTACACACTGACCCTCACCCACAGGGACCGAGAGGCTCCCGTCTCCCTCAGTACACACTGACCCTCACCCACAGGGACCGAGAGACTCCCGTCTCCCTCAGTACGCACCGACCCTCACCCACAGGGACTGAGAGGCTCCCCTCACCCTCAGTACACACTGACCCCCACCCACAGGGACCGAGAGGCACCCGTCTCCCTCAGTACACACTGACCCTCACCCACAGGGACCGAGAGGCTCCCGTCTCCCTCAGTACACACTGACCCTCACCCACAGGGACCGAGAGGCTCCCATCTCCCTCAGTACACACTGACCCTCACCCACAGGGACCGAGAGGCTCCCGACTCCCTCAGTACACACTGACCCTCACCCACAGGGACCGAGAGGCTCCCGTCTCCCTCAGTACACACTGACCCCCACCCACAGGGACCGAGAGGCACCCGTCTCCCTCAGTATCCACACGGACCCTCACCCACAGGGACCGAGAGGCACCCGTCTCCCTCAGTACACACCGACCCTCACCCACAGGGACCGAGAGGCACCCGTCTCCCTCAGTACACACTGACCCTCACCCACAGGGACCGAGAGGCTCCCGTCTCCCTCAGTACACACTGACCCTCACCCACAGGGACCGAGAGGTTCCCGTCTCCCTCAGTACACACCGACCCTCACCCACAGGGACCGAGAGGCTCCCGTCTCCCTCAGTACACACTGACCCTCACCCACAGGGACCGAGAGGCTCCCGTCTCCCTCAGTACACACTGACCCTCACCCACAGGGACCGAGAGGCTCCCGTCTCCCTCAGTACACACCGACCCTCACCCACAAGGACCGAGAGTCTCCCGTCTCCCTCAGTACACACTGACCCTCACCCACAGGGACCGAGAGGCTCCCGTCTCCCTCAGTACGCACTGACCCTCACCCACAGTGACAGAGAGGCACCCGTCTCCCTCAGTACACACTGACCCTCACCCACAGGGACCGAGAGGCTCCCGTCTCCCTCAGTACACACTGACCCTCACCCACAGGGACCGAGAGGCTCCCGTCTCCCTCAGTACACACTGACCCTCACCCACAGGGACCGAGAGGCTCCCGTCTCCCTCAGTACACACCGACCCTCACCCACAGGGACCGAGAGGCTCCCGTCTCCCTCAGTACACACTGACCCTCACCCACAGGGACCGAGAGGCTCCCGTCTCCCTCAGTACACACTGACCCTCACCCACAGGGACCGAGAGGCTCCCGTCTCCCTCAGTACACACTGACCCTCACCCACAGGGACCGAGAGGCTCCCGTCTCCCTCAGTACACACCGACCCTCACCCACAGGGACCGAGAGGCTCCCGTCTCCCTCAGTACACACTGACCCTCACCCACAGGGACCGAGAGGCTCCTGCCTCCCTCAGTACACACTGACCCTCACCCACAGGGACCGAGAGGCTCCCGTCTCCCTCAGTACACACTGACCCTCACCCACAGGGACCGAGAGGCTCCCGTCTCCCTCAGTACACACTGACCCTCACCCACAGGGACCGAGAGGATCCCGTCTCCCTCAGTACACACTGACCCTCACCCACAGGGACCGAGAGGCTCCTGCCTCCCTCAGTACACACTGACCCTCACCCACAGGGACCGAGAGGCTCCCGTCTCCCTCAGTACACACTGACCCTCACCCACAGGGACCGAGAGGCTCCCGTCTCCCTCAGTACACACCGACCCTCACCCACAGGGACCGAGAGGCTCCCGTCTCCCTCAGTACACACCCCCCGCTACCATGCCAGGGATAATTGAGGTGAACAGAACTCACGTGACTCGGGGACAACCCACTTTCCCCCGCTAGTGGGGCAGGCTCCGGTGGGCTCCTAAGGGGCTTGTTGGCGGGGCCAGGCTCTGCGATGACCGGTCCGGAGTTGCTCGTCGCTGTCTGCTTTACCAGCGTCCATACCCGCTCTGGGATACGGCTGGGGTCCGAGCAGGAATTCTGCCAGCTGACCAGCTTGTGCATCAGGAGATCCTTAACCTGTCCCCAGGACGGCAAGAGGGAATGTCATTGAGGAGGAGGAGGTCAGAGGTTCATGGGAGGGGAACGGTCAACATTGGCATTGGCATGCGGTTAGATACAGAGTAAAGCTCCCTCTACACCGTCCCCCATCAAACACTCCCAGGACAGGTACAGTACGGGGGGTTAGATACAGAGTAAAGCTCCCTCTACACTGTCCATCATCAAACACTCCCCAGGACAGGTACAGTACGGGGGGTTAGATACAGAGTAAAGCTCCCTCTACACTGTCCATCATCAAACACTCCCCAGGACAGGTACAGTACGGGGGGTTAGATACAGAGTAAAGCTCCCTCTACACTGTCCATCATCAAACACTCCCCAGGACAGGTACAGTACGGGGGGTTAGATACAGAGTAAAACTCCCTCTACACCGTCCCCCATCAAACACTCCCAGGACAGGTACAGTACGGGGGTTAGATACAGAGTAAAACTCCCTCTACACTGTCCCCCATCAAACACTCCCAGGACAGGTACAGTACGGGGGTTAGATACAGAGTAAAGCTCCCTCTACACTGTCCCCATCAAACACTCCCAGGACAGGTACAGTACGGGGGTTAGATACAGAGTAAAGCTCCCTCTACACTGTCCCCATCAAACACTCCCCAGGACAGGTACAGTACGGGGGTTAGATACAGAGTAAAGCTCCCTCTACACTGTCCATCATCAAACACTCCCCAGGACAGGTACAGTACGGGGGGTTAGATACAGAGTAAAGCTCCCTCTACACTGTCCCCCATCAAACACTCCCAGGACAGGTACAGTACGGGGGTTAGATACAGAGTAAAGCTCCCTCTACACTGTCCCCCATCAAACACTCCCAGGACAGGTACAGTACGGGGGGGTTAGATACAGAGTAAAGCTCCCTCTACACTGTCCCCATCAAACACTCCCAGGACAGGTACAGTACGGGGGGGTTAGATACAGAGTAAAGCTCCCTCTACACTGTCCCCCATCAAACACTCCCCAGGACAGGTACAGTACGGGGGGTTAGATACAGAGTAAAACTCCCTCTACACTGTCCCCCATCAAACACTCCCCAGGACAGGTACAGTACGGGGGTTAGATACAGAGTAAAGCTCCCTCTACACTGTCCCCATCAAACACTCCCAGGACAGGTACAGTACAGGGGTTAGATACAGAGTAAAGCTCCCTCTACACTGTCCCCCATCAAACACTCCCAGGACAGGTACAGTACGGGGGTTAGATACAGAGTAAAGCTCCCTCTACACTGTCCCCATCAAACACTCCCAGGACAGGTACAGTACAGGGGTTAGATACAGAGTAAAGCTCCCTCTACACTGTCCCCATCAAACACTCCCAGGACAGGTACAGTACGGGGGTTAGATACAGAGTAAAACTCCCTCTACACTGTCCCCCATCAAACACTCCCCAGGACAGGTACAGTACGGGGGGGTTAGATACAGAGTAAAGCTCCCTCTACACTGTCCCCCATCAAACACTCCCAGGACAGGTACAGTACGGGGGTTAGATACAGAGTAAAGCTCCCTCTACACTGTCCCCATCAAACACTCCCCAGGACAGGTACAGTACAGGGGTTAGATACAGAGTAAAGCTCCCTCTACACTGTCCCCCATCAAACACTCCCAGGACAGGTACAGTACGGGGGTTAGATACAGAGTAAAGCTCCCTCTACACTGTCCCCCATCAAACACTCCCAGGACAGGTACAGTACGGGGGTTAGATACAGAGTAAAGCTCTCTCCACACTGTCCCCCATCAAACACTCCCCAGGACAGGGACAGTACGGGGTGTTAGATACAGAGTAAAGCTCCCTCTACACTGTCCCCCATCAAACACTCCCCAGGACAGGTACAGTACAGGGTTAGATACAGAGTAAAACTCCCTCTACACTGTCCCCCATCAAACACTCCCCAGGACAGGTACAACACGGGGGTTAGATACAGAGTAAAGCTCCCTCCACACTGTCCTCATCAAATACTCCCCAGGACAGGTACAGTATGGGGGTTAGATACAGAGTAAAGCTCCCTCTACACTGTCCCCATCAAACACTCCCCAGGACAGGGACAGTACGGGGGTTAGATACAGAGTAAAACTCCCTCCACACTGTCCCCCATCAAACACTCCCAGGACAGGGACAGTACGGGGGTTAGATACAGAGTAAAGCTCCCTCCACACTGTCCCCATCAAACACTCCCCAGGACAGGTACAGTACGGGGGGTTAGATACAGAGTAAAGCTCCCTCTACACTGTCCCCCATCAAACACTCCCCAGGACAGGTACAGTATGGGGGGTTAGATACAGAGTAAAGCTCCCTCTACACTGTCCCCATCAAACACTCCCCAGGACAGGGACAGTACGGGGGTTAGATACAGAGTAAAACTCCCTCCACACTGTCCCCCATCAAACACTCCCAGGACAGGGACAGTACGGGGGTTAGATACAGAGTAAAGCTCCCTCCACACTGTCCCCATCAAACACTCCCCAGGACAGGTACAGTACGGGGGGTTAGATACAGAGTAAAGCTCCCTCTACACTGTCCCCCATCAAACACTCCCCAGGACAGGTACAGTATGGGGGGTTAGATACAGAGTAAAGCTTCCTCTACACTGTCCTCATCAAACACTCCCAGGACAGGTACAGTACGGGGGTTAGATACAGAGTAAAGCTCCCTCTACACTGTCCCCCATCAAACACTCCCAGGGACAGGAACAGCACGGGGGGGTTAGATACAGAGTAAAGCTCCCTCTACACTGTCCCCCATCAAACACTCCCCAGGACAGGTACAGTATGGGGGGTTAGATACAGAGTAAAGCTTCCTCTACACTGTCCTCATCAAACACTCCCAGGACAGGTACAGTACGGGGGTTAGAGACAGAGTAAAGCTCCATCTACACTGTCCCCATCAAACACTCCCAGGACAGGTACAGTACAGGGATTGGCTGGTCAATTTGGAGCACTTCCTGCCAGCAATCAGGGGGAGCAGCTGCACCTGTGTTGCAGCAACTGCAGAGTGGAGAGTGGAGACTGGAGAGAGGTGAATACAGAGTGGAGAGTGGAGACTGCAGCAACTGCAGAGAGGAGAGTGGAGACTGCAGCAACTGGAGAAAGTTGAATACAGAGTGGAAACTGCAGCAACTGGAGAGAGAGATTGGAGAAAGGTGAATACAGAGTGGAGGGAAACCATCAAGGAAGGCTGCAATTTTTCTGGAGAGGTGGGTGTCAGGGCACCTGAAAGACTATTAAGTTTAAACTGTTTGGGGGAGGGAGAAGAGGCCTGAAGACTCAGGGGTGGGGCAGCCAAATCCAGTAGGGGCCCCTGTGTTTGTATTGGTGTTTGCACACAGGGAGCTCCCTCCCCACCCCAACTGCCTGCTCGGGACAGCTGGAGTTGCCCGGGTGAAGACTGTCTTGTTAAAATCAGAAGAGGAGAGTACCGGGCGGCTCCAGCCGTCCCGGGCGAAGAAGCCTCCCCCAACTGGAAGACAACATACAGTTTTGGACTAATTGTGATAAAGGTGCTCCAACTGGCAGTTGGATCAAACATCCTTTTCAGCCTTTCTCTCCCTTCCTCCACTCAGTCGCCTCAATCACCTATCCTCCCCTTTTCCTTTACCATCCTACGCCATCCTCCTCTACTCCCACTCCACCTTGTTTAAAGTTTGCTTTTTAAAAAAAAATTGTGTAAATTTGTTTTGTTTCTTGGGGGTGGACGTAGCTCTTAGACCCCATGGCAAGCCCCTCTTCGCCGGTGGCGGGGCCTTCCCGTTCATATGCTGCTGCGGCTGCTGCAGCTGCACCTGTTGCCCCGTCACCATTTGCTTTATTAACAACGAAGCATGGGGTCAAGAGCTATGTCCACCCGAACATGACTATAGAGGCATGCGTGAAAGCAATGGCCGAGGTTGTCGGCCCTTCGGCCATTGTTGCAGCCTCTAAAATGTACGGGAAGGCAGTGTTTTTCCTGAAGACCGAGCGGGCGGTGTCCCTGGCTCTGAGCAAGGGGCTCACCGTGGGCGGGACCTTTCTGCCAGTGGACCCCCTGGAGGCCACTGCGCAAAGGCTCATTTTATCCAATGTCCCGCCCTTCATCCCTGGTGAGCTCCTCCTTCCCCACCTGCACCATCTGGGGGAGGTAAAGACGGGGCTCACCCCAGTCCCGCTCGGTCTTCGGGAGAACAGCCTCCGACACGTCTACTCCTTCCGCCGCCAGTTATTCATGCGGCTGGCGCGGGAGGAGGTGACAGAGGGCCACTTCAATGTAGAATTCCAGGGGACGGCCTACCGCGTCTTCTGGACCTTGGACGGGGTGCGGTGCCATGTCTGTAAGGGGGTGGGGCATGTTCGTAAGAACTGCCCCAACCTCCCGGCTGCCAACTCCAACTCAGCGGCCCAGGGTGGCGACGCTGCACCTCCTCCCACCCCCACTACACCACCACCAGATACCATTCAGTCGGTACCGGAGGCTGTGGTTTTCACGGCCTCCGGCAGGGAGGGGGGTGACCGTCCAAGTGGAAGGAATGCGCGGAGGAGAAATAAACATCGAGAGGCGCGTCCCCTGGACACCGTGACACTACCCGAGCCTGAGCTCAGCCCAAGGCCCAATCTCGGGAAGTCAACTTGCCCCAGGGCTGGGCTCAGGCCCAGGGTGAATAAAAAAAAGAAGAGTGTGGAGGTGGAGGCCTCTGATGATATGGAGGTCTCTGAGCCTCCGCACACAACTGGGAAAAAGAGGAGAAGGCACCCGTCCACAGAGGTAACAAGGGGCCCTGAGGCGCAGGGCCCATCTGTTGGAGGGGAGCTGTCTCCTGTTTCGGGTCCCCAGGTTTCCCCTACCGCCACCACCAAGGCTGCAAAGTCCGGGCAGGTGCTCCCTGTTCCTCAGGATGGAGGGGAGGGGATGGCCCCGGTACATGAGGCCCCTACTGAAGGAGTAAGTGGGGCCCTGCTTGTGGTGGGGGAGCCTGGGGAAGCCGCCCATTCTGCCACTGCTACTGGGTCGGGTGTCCTGAATGAAGGGGAGGGCGAGGCCCCAGAGGGTCGGGCCTCCCAGCCGGAGTCCACCACCAACCAGGAGACACCCGACCCAGTTATAACTGAGAATGCTGCCCCACCTGCTGGGCCTGTGGGTGCTGGCGGAGCGGGAGATAGCCTCCTCCCTCCGCCTCCAATCTCGGCTCCGGTTGGTTTCCCGGAGTCGGGAACTTCTGTCTCCCCTGGACCACTCATTGCCCTGGGGACGGAGGTGGAGGGGGGTCCTGAGCCGCTGGTGCCTACAGGCTCCAGTTTCACAATAGAACCCAGAGAGGACTCCTCCGCCATCGATCCTGGGGGTGGGATCGTGACGGAGGCGGGACCAGCTGGCGCGGCCGGGACGTCCGCCCCACAGTGTGTGGTGGATGTGTTGGCCGCTGGCGGTGACGACCCGGAGGAGGATGGGGATTCGGTGCGGGGCACGGAGGATGATCTTGATTCCATCGCCAGTGAGGTGGTGGAGTCCCTCGTGCCTCCCACCGAATCTCCTCTCATCCCCACGGCGGAACTCCGGGATTTCCTCGCGGCTTGCAGGGGTTGCCGCAATAAAGTTCAGCTGGCCCTCGACCGTTGGTCGAATCTGGCGCTGATCATCCAGTCCGTCCGTGCCGCCCTTAAGATAGCGGGCAAGCGCGCGGACGTGAAACTGGTTGAGAGGCGCCGTTTTAATGTGTTCCTCAATGGGTTGCTGGGGGAGTGGAAGGCCAGGTGCACTTCCACTCCCTCCTCACAGTGAGCTGTTGATGACGGGTTTTAAGTACCTTTGACATGAAGATAACCATAGCCAGCCTCAACATCAACGGCAGCAGAGGGGCTCACCGCAGATTTCACAATCTCTCAGTCCTTAGGGAAGGGAGATACGCGGTGAGCTTTCTGCAGGAAACCCACACCGTTCCGGGAGACGAAGCCACCAGGCTCCTGGAGTGGCAGGGTGGGGTCTACATGAGTCACCTCACCCCTATTTCTAGTGGGGTGGCTATCTTGTTGGCCCCGACTTTTCAGCCGGAGATCTTGGGGGTCAAGGAGCTAGTGCCGGGCCGCTTGCTCCACCTCGCCGTTCGCCTGGGTAGCGTGCCGCTCCACTTTGTGAACGTGTACGCGCCCAGGCCCGGCGCTTTGCAAGCGCGCTTCTTTGAAGAAGTGTCCGCTCTCTTGAGCTCCATCGATAGCGGCGAGTGCATCATCCTCGGGGGGGATTTTAACTGCACCCTCGAGGTGGGGGATCGCTCCGGTCCCCAGCGCGGCCAAGCGTCGGTGGAGAAGTTGAGGGGACTGATCAGCTCCCTTAACTTGGTGGACGTCTGGCGGAATCTCCATCCCGACTCCAGCGCCTTCACGTGGAGGTCTGGAGGAGGGGGGTCGCGAATCGACCGCCTCTACATTTCGCAGGCGTACGTCTCCCGCGTTTCGGCGGCCTCCATGCGGCTGGTGCCGTGCTCGGACCACCGCCTGGTGTGGGCGGAGTTTACTCCGCTCCGCACGCGGGCGGGGTCCGCGTACTGGCACTTTAACAACCGGCTGCTGGAGGACGTGCGATTTCGGGACTCGTTCTGTCGATTCTGGGCCGACTGGAGAAGGAAGCAGGGGGGCTTCCCCTCCTTGAGGCTATGGTGGGATGTGGGCAAGACTCACATCCGCGTCTTCTGTCAGGAGTACGCGAAGGGGTCGACCAAGAGGCGGGAAGCCGAGGTCGGGCGCCTTGAGAGGGAGGTGCTCGACTTGGAGTCCCGCCTCAGTCATGCCGTCGTGGACCCGGCCCTGTGGCAGGCGTACAAAGAGAAGAAGGGCGCGCTGAGGGACCTGCAGCTCATAGGGTCCCGAGGCGCGTACGTGTGGTCGCGGATCCAGATCCTGGAAGATTTGGACCGCGCCTCACCCTTCTTCTACTCGCTGGAAAAATGGCGGGGGGTCCGTAAGCAGCTCGTCGAGCTGCTGGCCGACGACGGATCCTCCATCACGGATCCGGAGGGAATGGGCCTCCTGGTCCGGACTTATTACAGTGCGTTGTTCTCTCCGGATCCGTCCAGCGAGGATGCGCGCAGAGTTTTGTGGGAGGACCTGACGCAGGTCAGCCCGGAGGGCGCCGAAGGATTGGAGGCTCCGCTCACGTTGGCGGAGCTGACTGGCGCCCTCCACCAGCTCTCGAGGGGCAAATCCCCAGGGCTGGATGGGTTGACCGTGGAGTTCCTCAGGGCGTTCTGGGACGTCCTGGGGGACGATTACGCGCGGGTCCTGGGGGAAAGCCTGGCGACCGGGGAGATGCCCCTCTCGTGGCGCAGGGCGGTCATCGTCCTGCTGCTGAAGAGGGGCGATCTCCGCCTGCTTAAAAACTGGCGTCCGGTCTCCCTCCTCAGCACGGATTATAAGATCTTTGCCCGGGCTATGTCTACCCGCCTGGGCTCCGTGCTGGCCCACATGATCCACCCCGACCAGTCCTACACGGTCCCGGGCCAGTCCATCCAGGACAACATCCAAATGGTCCGGGACCTGATCCATCTTTCCCAGAGGACCGGTCAGTCGGTCGCCTTTCTCTCCCTCGATCAGGAGAAGGCGTTCGACAGGGTGGATCACGATTACCTTTTCGGGACTCTGCGCGCTTTTGGACTCGGGCCGCATTTCGTGGCCCGGGTCCGACTTTTATACGCCGCCGCAGAGTGTCTAGTCAAAGTTAACGGGTCCTTGACGGCGCCCCTTCGATTTGGGAGAGGAGTGCGTCAGGGGTGCCCCATGTCCGGCCAATTGTATACCATCTGCGTGGAGCCCTTCCTGTGCCTGCTTCGCAGGGGGTTGACGGGATTGGCTCTGCGCGAGCCGGCCATGCGGGTCGTCCTCTCGGCTTACGCCGACGACGTGCTCCTCGCAATCACAGATCCCGTTGACTTGCGGAGGATGCGCGACTGCCAGCAGACCTTTTCTGCCGCGTCCTCCGCGAGGATCAATTGGGAGAAATGTTCCGGACTCCTGGTTGGTCAGTGGCGGGTGGACTCCCTGCCGGAGGAGATGACACCTTTTGCGTGGAGCACCACGCACCTCCTCTATCTGGGAGTCCACCTTAGCCCCGCTGAGGAAGCCTGGCCGGCAAACTGGCAGGAGTTGGAGGCGAAAGTCACCGCTCGGCTGGGGCGCTGGACAGGACTGCTCCGAGTGCTTTCCTACAGGGGCCGAGCGTTGGTCATAAACCAACTGGTGGCCTCCATGCTGTGGTACCGGTTGGTCACTTTGGCCCCGCCCCTGTATTTGCCACCAAGATCCAGAAGAAACTCGTCGATTTCTTCTGGGGCAAGAGGAAACACTGGGTCTCTGCCGCGGTCCTGAGTCTCCCGATCGAGGAGGGCGGTCAGTCGCTGGTGTGCGTCCGCACCCAGGCTGCGACTCTCCGCCTTCGGACCCTGCAGAGATACCTGTACGTCGAGCGTCCTCCCAGATGGTGTGCGCTGGCGACGTATTTTTTTCCGCCAGTGTCACTGCCTTCAAGACGACACGCAGCTCCCGGTGGAGTCCGTTAGCCGCGCCTCTCTGAGGGAGTTGCCTGTCTTTTACGGGATCTTTTCCGAGTCTGGAACACGGTCGCCTCCAGTCAGGGCGCTCCCCCGCCGGCGGAGGAGAGCGCCTCGGCTGTCCGGGCGGCCGACTCCGGGGACGGTCCGGCGGGCGGAGGAGTAGCCGAAACCCCCGGGACGCCCTCACTGCGGGGTGGCGAGGGGGCTCGGGAGTGCGGAGCGATCCCGGCCGAGCTGACCCCCGCTCGGCCGGAAACTGCTCATCGGGCCCAGGCCCCGAAACCCTCCTCGGGAGCCGGTCCCGCACAACCCGAGCCGCCTCTCGGAAATGCCCTCCGTGCCATTCCAATCGGCCGCGGAGGGGTTTCCTGTACGGGCTGCTCCTGCACACTCTCCACTTCCTCGCCCTCGTCAGCCGGGCCGGACACGCCCTGGCGGTCCGCGTTGCCATCTGGCGGCGAGGGAAACCCCGATGGAGGTCTCTCTACGCGGAGTCTTCCCCCTTTACATCGGGGACCTGGGGTGGAGGGTGCTGCACAGAGCTGTCCCGTGCAATAGGCTTTTAAGTAGGTTCACGGACTCCCAGGCCAGCTGTACTTTCTGCGGCCTGGACGAGTCCGTGTTCCACGTTTATACGGAGTGTGCGAGGTTGCAGCCCCTATTTGAGTATCTGAAGGGGCTGCTCCTCAAATTCTGGCTGCACTTCAGTCCCACGCTCCTGATCTTTGGGCACCCGGTGCGGAGGGGCTCGGGCCGGGAGGAGGATCTCCTCGTCGGTCTGCTCCTGGGCCTGGCCAAGGTGGCAATTCACAGGTCCAGGTTGCGGGCCGTCGGGGGGTCCGTCCTCCCCGATTGCCTGCCCCTCTTCCGCGGTTACGTTCGCGCCCGGGTGTCTCTGGAAAAGGAGCATGCGGTGTCCGCCGGTACGCTTGAGGCCTTCCGCGACCGGTGGGCACCGCAGGGACTGGAGTGCATTGTCAACAGCCGAGAATGGCATTTTAATTTGAGTTTTTTGTTTATTTATCTGTTTTAATAAAGTTATTTTAAAACTGTAAATATGTACATAAAGGGGGCCTGAGGGATAAAGGCCCCCTCGATGTGAAAGAAAAAAAAAAAAAAACGGGATTGGCTGGGCAATTTGTGAAGCACTTACTGTCTAAAAAAAAACGAGAAAAAAAACGGGGGTTAGATACAGTGCGCACGATGGTCACGTTGACTACTTGCCTTGTCGTGGTACAGGCTGAAGTGTTTGGAAACCGCGCACTGTCGATCAACAAGGAAGCAGTATCGTTGTCTCTCCTCCACCAGGGCAGCTGTGTAACCTCTGGCCACCAGCTGATCCAGGTCTCCCTGTCTACAGCTGATCATCTCCACGAACTGGAAGGTGGGGAATGGGAAAGGTTAAAGGGAGAGAATGTCAGAGGCCTGTCCTGAACTGTCACAATTGTGTTATCACATCTGCTCGGCCTGAAAGACTACACCCAGGGCAAACGGGTGTGGGGAGACCAGAGCCGGAGAAGTGGCAGGGTCTCCAGAAACAACGCCCGGTGTTTTATCGGGAAACTTCCACCGAGCGAGTCTCGGAATGTGCAAGAGTTATACTGTCACTCTCCCCCCAACACACCTCACACCCCACTTCCCTGTCCCGCTTCCAAAGGAACTGATCTCCATAATCTAGACGACACTCCCCCGGTGTCAGTACTGAGGGAGTGCTGCACTGTCGAGGGAGATGTATATACTCTAGGACTTGATCTCTATAATCTAGACCGACACTCCCCGGTGTCAGTACTGAGGGAGTGCTGCACTGTCAGAGGGAGATGTATATACTCGAGGACTTGATCTCCATAATCCAGGCCGACACTCCCCTGGTGTCAGTACTGAGGGAGTGCTGCACTGTCAGAGGGAGATGTATATACTCTAGGACTTGATCTCCATAATCCAGGCCGACACTCCCCGGTGTCAGTACTGAGGGAATGACTGCACTGTCGGAGGGAGATGTATATACTCGAGGACTTGATCTCCATAATCCAGGCCGACACTCCCCTGGTGTCAGTACTGAGGGAGTGCTGCACTGTCGGAGGGAGATGTATATACTCCAGGACTTGATCTCTATAATCCAGACCGACACTCCCCGGTGTCAGTACTGAGGGAGTGCCGCACTGTCGGAGGGAGATGTATATACTCCAGGACTTGATCTCCATAATCCAGGCCGACACTCTCCAGTGTCAGTACTGAGGGAGTGCTGCACTGTCGGAGAGATATGTATATACTCTAGGACTTGATCTCCATAATCCAGGCCGACACTCCCCGGTGTCAGTACTGAGGGAGTGCTGCACTGTCGGAGGAGATGTATATACTCTAGGACTTGATCTCCATAATCCAGGCCGACACTCCCCGGTGTCAGTACTGAGGGAGTGCTGCACTGTCGGAGGGAGATGTATATACTCTAGGAGTTGATCTCCATAATCCAGGCCGACACTCCCCTGGTGCCAGTACTGAGGGAGTGCTGCACTGTCGGAGGGAGATGTATATACCCCAGGACTTGATCTCCATAATCCAGGCCGACACTCTCCAGTGTCAGTACTGAGGGAGTGCTGCACTGTCGGAGGGAGATGTATATACTCTAGGACTTGATCTCCATAATCCAGACCGACACTCCCCCGGTGTCAGTACTGAGGGAGTGCTGCACTGTCGGAGGGAGATGTATATACTCTAGACTTGATCTCCATAATCCAGACCGACCACTCCCCCGGTGTCAGTACTGAGGGAGTGCTGCACTGTCAGAGGGAGATGTATATACTCTAGGACTTGATCTCTATAATCAGACCGACACTCCCCGGTGTCAGTACTGAGGGATTACCGCACTGTCGGAGGGAGATGTATATACTCTGGGACTTGATCTCCATAATCCAGGCCGACACTCCCCCGGTGTCAGTACTGAGGGAGTGCTGCACTGTCGGAGGGAGATGTATATCCTCTCTCTAGTTTCTCCCTATCTACTCTGTCCAGACCTCTCGATCAAATCTCCTCAACCTTCTCTTCTCCAAGGTGAACAAGTCCCAACTTC
>NW_027142167.1:0-40001 GCF_036365525.1 Heterodontus francisci | reverse complement strand
TCCTCCATCTCCCATCCCTCCATCTCCCCTACCTCCATCTCCCCTACCTCCCTCTCCCCTCCCTCCAATCACCCTTCCCTCCAATCACCCTTCCCTCCAATCACCCTTCCCTCCAATCACCCTTGCCTCCATCTCCCCTGCCTCCATCTCCCCTGCCTCCATCTCCCCTGCCTCCATCTCCCCTCTCTCCATCTCCCCTCTCTCCATCTCCCCTCTCTCCATCTCCCCTCCTTCCATCTCCCCTCCCTCCAATCTCCCCTCCCCCAACTCCCCTCCCCCAATCACCCTTCCCTCCAATCACCCTTCCACCCATCACCCCTTCCCTCCATCTCCCCTCCCTCCATCTCCCCTCCCTCCATCACCCCTCCCTCCATCACCCCTCCCTCCTTTCACCCCTCCCTACATTCACCCCTCCCTCCAATCACCCCTCCTTCCCCTCCCCTCCCTCCAAACACCCCTCCCTCCATCACCCCTCCTTCCAATCTCCCCTCCTTCCAATCACCCCTCCTTCCAATCACCCCTCCTTCCAATCACCCCTCCTTCCAATCTCCCCTCCCTCCAATCTCCCCTCCTTCCAATCTCCCCTCCTTCCAATCACCCCTCCTTCCAATCACCCCTCCTTCCAATCACCCCTCCTTCCAATCACCCCTCCTCCAATCACCCCTCCTTCCAATCTCCCCTCCTTCCAATCTCCCCTCCTTCCAATCTCCCCTCCTTCCAATCTCCCCTGCTTCCAACTCCCCTCCTTCCAATCTCCCCTCCCTCCAATCTCCCCTCCTTCCAATTTCCCCTCCTTCCAATCTCCCCTCCTTCCAATCTCCCCTCCCTCCAATCTCCCCTCCCTCCAATCTCCCCTCCTTCCAATCTCCCCTCCTTCCAATCTCCCCTTCTTCCAATCTCCCCTTCTTCCAATCTCCCCTTCTTCCAATCTCCCCACCCTCCAATCTCCCCTTCTTCCAATCTCCCCTTCTTCCAATCTCCCCTTCTTCCAATCACCCCTTCTTCCAATCACCCCTCTTCCAACACCCCTTCTTCCAATCTCCCCTCCTTCCAATCACCCCTCCTTCCAATCTCCCCTCCTTCCAATCTCCCCTCCTTCCAATCACCCCTCCTTCCAATCACCCCTCCTTCCAATCACCCCTCCTTCCAATCACCCCTCCTTCCAATCTCCCCTCCTTCCAATCTCCCCTCCTTCCAATCACCCCTCCTCCTCCCAATCTCCCCTCCTCCAATCACCCCTCCTTCCAATCACCCCTCCTTCCAATCACCCCTCCTTCCAATCACCCCTCCCTCCATCACCCCTCCCTCCATCACCCCTCCCTCCATCACCCCTCCCTCCATCACCCCTCCCTCCATCACCCCTCCCTCAATCACCCCTCCCTCAATCACCCTCCCTCAATCACCTCTCCTTCCAATCACCCCTCCCTCCATCACCCCTCCTTCCAATCACCCCTTCTCCAATCACCCCTTCTTCCAATCACCCCTTCTTCCAATCACCCCTTCTTCCAATCTCCCCTCCTTCCAATCTCCCCTCCTTCCAATCTCCCCTCCTTCCAATCTCCCCTCTTTCCAATCTCCCCTCCTTCCAATCTCCCCTCCTTCCAATCACCCCTCCCTCCATCACCCCTCCCTCCATCGCCCCTCCTTCCAATCACCCCTCCTTCCAATCACCCCTCCTTCCAATCACCCCTCCCTCCATCACCCCTCCCTCCATCACCCCTCCCTCCATCACCCCTCCCTCCATCACCCCTCCTTCCAATCACCCCTTCTTCCATCACCCCTTCTTCCATCACCCCTTCTTCCAATCTCCCCTCCTTCCAATCTCCCCTCCTTCCAATCTCCCCTCCTTCCAATCTCCCCTCCCTTCCAATCTCCCCTCCCTTCCATCTCCCCTCCCTTCCATCTCCCCTCCCTTCCATCTCCCCTCCCTTCCATCCCCCCTCCCTTCCATCACCCCTCCCTTCCATCACCCCTCCCTTCCATCACCCCTCCCTTCCATCTCCCCTCCCTTCCATCTCCCCTCCCTTCCATCTCCCCTCCCTCCATCTCCCCTCCCTCCATCTCGCCTCCCTCCATCACGCCTCCCTCCATCACGCCTCCCTCCAATCTCCCCTCCCTCCAATCTCCCCTCCCTCCAATCTCCCCTCCCTCCAATCTCCCATCCCTCCAATCTCCCATCCCTCCATCTCCCATCCCTCCATCTCCCATTCCTCCATCTCCCATCCCTCCAATCACCCTTCCCTCCATCTCCCATCCCTCCATCTCCCATCCCTCCATCTCCCATCCCTCCATCTCCCCTCCCTCCAATCTCCCCTCCCTCCAATCACCCTTCCCTCCAATCACCCTTCCCTCCAATCACCCTTCCCTCCAATCACCCTTCCCTCCAATCACCCTTCCCTCCATCTCCCCTGCCTCCATCTCCCCTCTCTCCATCTCCCCTCTCTCCATCTCCCCTCTCTCCATCTCCCCTCTCTCCATCTCCCCTCTCTCCATCTTCCCTCCCTCCATCTCCCTTCCCTCCAATCACCCTTCGCTCCAATCACCCTTCGCTCCAATCACCCTTCGCTCCAATCACCCTTCCCTCCAATCACCCTTCCCTCCATCTCCCTTCCCTCCATCACCCCTCCCTCCATCACCCCTCCCTCCAATCAACCCTCCCTCCAATCTCCTCTCCCTCCAATCTCCCCTCTCTCTAATCACCCCTCCTTCCCCTCCCCTCCCTCCAATCACCCCCTCCCTCCAATCACCCCCTCCCTCCAATCACCCTTTCCCTCCAATCACCCTTTCCCTCCAATCACCCTTTCCCTCCAATCTCCCCTCCTTCCATCACCCCTCCCTCCAATCTCCCCTCCTTCCAATCTCTTCTCCTTTCAATCTCCCCTCGCTCCAATCACCCCTCGCTCCAATCACCCCTCGCTCCAATCTCCCCTCCCTCCATCTCCCCTCCCTCCATTCACCCCTCCCTCCGTTCCCCCGTCCCCCCATCCCTCCATTCCCCGCCCGTCCCTCCATTCCCCGCCCGTCCCTCCATTCCCCACCCGTCCCTCCATTCCCCCCCGTCCTTCCATTCCCGTCTCCCGTCTGACCCTCCCTGCTGACCCTCCCTCCTGACCCTCCCAACATTCCCCACTCCCACTCTTGCCTCTGTCCTCGAGTCCCAACCACAGAAATAGGAGCAAGAAAGAAAGATCCTGCATTTCTGTAGTGCCTGTCACCACCTCAAAACGTCCCAAAGCGTCTCACAGGCAATGAAGGAGTTTCCAATTGTAGATGCTGTTCAAATAGAATCACAGAATATTACAGTGCAGAAGAGGCCCTTCGGCCCATCGAGTCTGCACTGATTCATTAAAGACACCTGACCTGTCTACCTAATCCCATTTGCCAGCACTTGCCCCATAGCCTTGAATGTTATGACGTGCCAAGTGCTCATCCAGGTACTTTTTAAAGGATGTGAGGCAACCCGCCTCTACCACCCTCCCAGGCAAGGCATTCCAGACCGTCACCACCCTCTGGGTAAAAAAAGTTCTTCCTCAAATCCCCTTAAACCTCCCGCCCCTCACTTTAAACTTGTGACCCCTCGTAACTGACCCTTCAACTAAGGGGAACAGCTGCTCCCTATCCACCCTGTCCATGCCCCTCATTATCTTGTACACCTCGATCAGGTCACCCCTCAGTCTTCTCTGCTCCAGTGAAAACAACCCAAGCCTATCCAACCTCTCTTCATAGCTTAAATGTTCCATCCCAGGCAACATCCTGGTGAATCGCCTCTGCACCCCCTCCAATGCAATCACATCCTTCCTATAATGTGCCGACCAGAATTGCACACAGTACTCCAGCTGTGACCTTACCAAAGTTCTGTAGAACTCCAACATGACCTCCCTGCTTTTTCAATCGAGGCATAGATTACAAAAGGCAAGTGTTCCATATGCCTTTTTCACCACCCTATTAACCTGCCCTTCTGCCTTCAGAGATCTATGGACAAACACGCCAAGGTCCCTTTGTTCCTCGGAACTTTCCAGTGTCAGGTCTTTCACTGAATACTTCCGTGTCACATTACTCCTTCCAAAGTGTATCACCTCACACTTTTCAGGGTTAAATTCCATCTGCCACTTTTCTGCCCATTTGACCATCCCGTCTATATCTTCCTGTAACCTAAGACGCTCAACCTCACTGTTAACCACTCGGCCAATCTTTGTCATTTATATAAACGACATAGATGACTATGTGGGGGGTAGGATCAGTAAGTTCGCGGATGACACAAACAATAGGGTACCCAGCACAGATCCCTGTGGTACGCCACTGGACACTGGCTTCCAGTCACTAAAACAGCCGTCTGTCATCACTCTCTGTCTCCTACAGCTAAGCCAATTTTGAATCCACCTTATCATGTTACCCTGTATCCCATGTGCATTTGCTTTCTTGATAAGTCTCCCATGTGGGACCTTGTCAAAGGCTTTGCTGAAATCCATGTAAACTACATCAACTGCACTACCCTCATCGACACACCTGGTCACATGCTGAAAAAATTCAATCCAATTTGTTAGGCATGGCCTCCCTCTGACAAAGCCATGCTGACTATTCCTAATCAAATTTTGCCTCTCCAAGTGGAGATGATTCTCTCCTTCAGAATTTTCTCCAATAGTTTCCCTACCACTGACGTGAGACTCACTGGTCTGTCGTTCCCTGGCTTATCTCTACAACACATTTCGGAAACACAACAGTCAAATTGTGCACAGCAAGATCCCATAAACATCTGTTTTAGTGATGTTGGTTTTGAGATAAATATTGGCCTCAGGACACCCGGGAGAACTCACCCCCCGCCCCCACTCCGCTCTTCGTCCAGTAGTGAACGTGGGACGTTTTACATCCACCTGCGAGGGCAGACGGGGGCCTCGGGTTTATCGCCACATCCTGAAAGATGGACCCTCCGACAGTGCGGATCTCCCTCGGTACTGACCCTCCGACAGTGTGGCGCTCCCTCGGTACTGACCCTCCGACAGTGCGGTGCTCCCTCGGTACTGACCCTCCGACAGTGCGGTGCTCCCTCGGTACTGACCCTCCGACAGTGCGGATCTCCCTCGGTACTGACCCTCCGACAGTGCGGATCTCCCTCGGTACTGACCCTCCGACAATGCGGATCTCCCTCGGTACTGACCCTCCGACAGTGCGGATCTCCCTCGGTACTGACCCTCCGACAGTGCGGTGCTCCCTCGGTACTGACCCTCCGACAGTGCGGTGCTCCCTCGGTACTGACCCTCCGACAGTGCGGATCTCCCTCGGTACTGACCCTCCGACAGTGCGGATCTCCCTCGGTACTGATACTCCGACAGTGCGGTGCTCCCCTCGGTACTGACCCTCCGACAGTGCGGATCTCCCTCGGTACTGACCCTCCGACAGTGCGGTGCTCCCTCGGTACTGACCCTCCGACAGTGCGGATCTCCCTCGGTACTGACCCTCCGACAGTGCGGATCTCCCTCGGTACTGACCCTCCGACAGTGCGGATCTCCCTCGGTACTGACCCTCCGACAGTGCGGCGCTCCCTCGGTACTGACCCTCCGACAGTGCGGTGCTCCCTCGGTACTGACCCTCCCGAAAGTGCGGATCTCCCTCGGTACTGACCCTCCGACAGTGCGGCACTCCCTCGGTACTGACCCTCCGACAGTGCGGATCTCCCTCGGTACTGACCCTCCGACAGTGCGGCTCTCCCTCAGTACTGACCCTCCGACAGTGCGGCTCTCCCTCAGTACTGACCCTCCGACAGTGCGGATCTCCCTCGGTACTGACCCTCCGACAGTGCGGATCTCCCTCGCTACTGACCCTCCGACAGTGCGGATCTCCCTCGCTACTGACCCTCCGACAGTGCGGATCTCCCTCGCTACTGACCCTCCGACAGTGCGGATCTCCCTCGCTACTGACCCTCCGACAGTGCAGATCTCCCTCGCTACTGACCCTCCGACAGTGCGGATCTCCCTCAGTACTGACCCTCCGACAGTGCGGCACTCCCTCGGTACTGACCCTCCGACAGTGCAGCGCTCCCTCGGTACTGACCCTCTGACAGCGTGGCGCTCCCTCAGTACTGACCCTCCGACAGTGCGGCGCTCCCTCAGTACTGACCCTCCGACAGTGCGGTGCTCCCTCAGTACTGACCCTCCGACAGCGCGGAGCTCCCTCAGTACTGACCCTCCGACAGTGCGGCACTCCCTCAGTACTGACCATCCGACAGGGCAGCACTCCCTCAGTACTGACCCTCCGACAGTGCGGCACTCCCTCAGTACTGACCCTCCGACAGTGCAGCGCTCCCTCGGTACTGACCCTCCGACAGTGCGGATCTCCCTCGGTACTGACCCTTCGACAGTGCGGATCTCCCTCAGTACTGACCCTTCGACAGTGCGGCACTCCCTCGGTACTGACCCTCCGACAGTGCAGCGCTCCCTCGGTACTGACCCTCTGACAGCGTGGCGCTCCCTCAGTACTGACCCTCCGACAGTGCGGCGCTCCCTCGGTACTGACCCTCTGACAGTGCGGCGCTCCCTCAGTACTGACCCTCCGACAGCGTGGCACTCCCTCAGTACTGACCCTCCGACAGTGCGGCACTCCCTCAGTACTGACCCTCCGACAGTGCGGCGCTCCCTCAGTACTGACCCTCCGACAGTGCGGCGCTCCCTCAGTACTGACCCTCCGACAGTGCGGCACTCCCTCAGTACTGACCCTCCGACAGTGGGACTCGAACCCACAAACTTCTGACTCAGAAGTTTGAGAGTTTCCCACTGAGCCACAGCTAACACCTGAGGAGGCCATTCGGCCCCTCGATCCTGTTTCCCCCATTCAATACCATCATGACTGATCTTCGACATCAACCTCCACCTTCCCGCCCCATTCCTCCATTCCCCCAGTGCCCGAAAATCCATCGATCTCAGTCTGGAATATACTCAACGACGGAGCATCCACAGCTCCCTGGGGGAGAGAATTCCAAAGATTCACAACCCTCCGAGTGAAGAAATTTCTCCCCATCTCAGTCCGAAATGACCGACCCCTTATCCTGAGACTGTGACCCCAGTGTTCCAGACTCTCCAGCCGGGGAGTGGGGGGGAAACAGCCTCTCAGTATCTACCCTGTCAAACCCCTCTCAGAATTTTATACCTTTCAATGTGATCACCTCCAGCAGGTTGGTTTGGTTGGGTATTGCCCCAGGCAGTGTGTGTGCTTCATGGGTGTTTGGGGCTGGACTGATGTTGAGCATTTCTAACCATTCTGTGTACAATTTGTTTCAGGACTGAGTCAGTGGCTGAGAAGATGTTGACAAATTGGTTCACGTTTCTGCTGTACCGATTCCTGAAGGTAGGAGGCTCCACTTGCACTCAACTCCCTCCCTCGCCCTCGTCCTCCCTTCTGCCTCTTTGCTCAACCCAATGTCCCAACTCGCCCATCAACCCCGCACCACCTCGCACACTGTTCTCTGACGTACACTGCACCCGGTTCCAGCAATACTATCAGCACTTCAGTGTCAAACCCCCTCTTCTTCGTTTTCAAATCCCTCCACGGCCTCACCCCCCTCCCTATCTCTGTAACCTCCTCCAGCCCCTCAACCCTCCCTATCTCTCTAACCTCCTCCAGTCCCTCCAACCCTCCCTATCTCTGTAACCTCCTCCAGTCCCTCCAACCCTCCCTATCTCTGTAACCTCCTCCAGCCCCTCCAACCCTCCCTATCTCTGTAACCTCCTCCAGCCCCTCCAACCCTCCCTATCTCTGTAACCTCCTCCAGCCCCTCAACCCTCCCTATCTCTGTAACCTCCTCCAGTCCCTCCAACCCTCCCTATCTCTGTAACCTCCTCCAGCCCCTCCAACCCTCCCTATCTCTGTAACCTCCTCCAGCCCCTCCAACCCCCCCTATCTCTGTAACCTCCTCCAGTCCCTACAACCCTCCCTATCTCTGTAACCTCCTCCAGTCCCTACAACCCTCCCTATCTCTGTAACCTCCTCCAGCCCGACCCCCCTCCCTATCTCTGTAACCTCCTCCAGCCCCTCCAACCCTCCCTATCTCTGTAACCTCCTCCAGTCCCTACAACCCTCCCTATCTCTGTAACCTCCTCCAGCCCGACCCCCCTCCCTATCTCTGTAACCTCCTCCAGCCCCTCCAACCCTCCCTATCTCTGTAACCTCCTCCAGTCGCTACAACCCTCCCTATCTCTGTAACCTCCTCCAGCCCCTACAACCCTCCCTATCTCTGTAACCTCCTCCAGCCCCTACAACCCTCCCTATCTCTGTAACCTCCTCCAGCCCCTACAACCCTCCCTATCTCTGTAACCTCCTCCAGCCCCTACAACCCTCCCTATCTCCGTAACCTCCTCCAGCCCCTACAACCCTCCCTATCTCTGTAACCTTCTCCAGCCCCTACAACGCTCCCTATCTCTGTCACCTCCTCCAGTCCCTACAACCCTGCCTATCTCTGGAACCTCCTCCAGCCCCTACAACCCTCCCTATCTCTGTAACCTCCTCCAGTCCCTACAACCCTCCCTGTCTCTGTAACCTCCTCCTGCCCCTACAACCCTCCCTATCTCTGTAACCTCGTCCAGCCCCTACAACCCTCCCTATCTCTGTAACCTCCTCCAGCCCCTACAGTCCTCCCTATCTCTGTAACCTCCTCC
The DNA here is from genome assembly GCF_036365525.1 of Heterodontus francisci. Classification (NCBI taxonomy): domain Eukaryota; kingdom Metazoa; phylum Chordata; class Chondrichthyes; order Heterodontiformes; family Heterodontidae; genus Heterodontus; species Heterodontus francisci. The sequence goes on along the minus strand of NW_027142167.1, from coordinate 31,356 downwards.
AGCCCCTCCAACCCTCCCTATCTCTGTAACCTCCTCCAGCCCCTACAACCCTCCCTATCTCTGTAACCTCCTCCAGCCCCTCCAACCCTCCCTATCTCTGTAACCTCTTCCAGCCCCTACAACCCTCCCTATCTCTGTAACCTCCTCCAGCCCCTACAACCCTCCCTATCTCTGTAACCTCCTCCAGCCCCTACAACCCTCCCTTTGTCTGTAACCTCCTCCAGCCCCTCCAACCCTCCCTATCTCTGTAACCTCCTCCAGCCCCTACAGCTCACCCTATCTCTGTAACTTCCTCCAGCCCCTACAACCCTCCCTATCTCTGTAACCTCCTCCAGCCCCTACAACCCTCCCTATCTCTGTAACCTCCTCCAGCCCCTACAACCCTCCCTATCTCTGTAACCTCCTCCAGCCCCTACAACCCTCCCTATCTCTGTAACCTCCTCCAGCCCCTACAACCCTCCCTATCTCCGTAACCTCCTCCAGCCCCTACAACCCTCCCTATCTCTGTAACCTCCTCCAGCCCCTACAACCCTCCCTATCTCTGTCACCTCCTCCAGTCCCTACAACCCTGCCTATCTCTGTAACCTCCTCCAGTCCCTACAGCCCTCCCTGTCTCTGTAACCTCCTCCTGCCCCTACAACCCTCCCTATCTCTGTAACCTCGTCCAGCCCCTACAACCCTCCCTATCTCTGTAACCTCCTCCAGCCCCTACAGTACTCCCTATCTCTGTAACCTCCTCCAGCCCCTCCAACCCTCCCTATCTCTGTAACCTCCTCCAGCCCCTACAACCCTACGAGATCTCTGCGCTCCTGCAATTCCGGCCTCTTGACCATCCCCCGATTCCCATCGCTCCACCATTGACGGCCGTGTTTTTTCCTTGTATAATTCCCCCTTAATGGAGGGCTGAGTGTCTGAGGTGAGGAGTGTTTCCCCTGGCTGATCCCCTCTGGCACTGGGTGAATTAATTGTTGTCAGAATTGGTCGGGGGCCAGAGGCAGGGAACGTCTGGTTGAGGTTGTGTGAAGTGACACCCGGTTCCGTGTCGTGACCCACTGGGGCAGCAGCTGCTCTTAGTGCCTGAGCCCAAACCCAGGGCCAATCACCTCCCTCGTCCATCACGGAGACGGCGACTAGATGAATGGTTTCGCATGCCTGCGGTCTATCTGCCGCCAAGGTAGAATTGGACAGCGTGAATCTGTGATCGGTGATTTGGGGGCGGGACCTACGCGTCATGCGTGTGGGGACCAGAATGGCATCTGCTGCACACGTGCACACCTTTGTGGGGGGTTGGAGGGGTGGGAGATGGGTGTCGGGCCAGATGCCGTGTTGGTGAGGGGGTTAGCGGGGGACGAGTGTTGCATGTGGTGCCATTTAAACAGCCATTCACCGACCTTCAGCACTTGCGTCAGCTCATTCAGTTTCCTGTGCCACTGCATCCAGGTCTTCAGGCCTTGACATCCGTGTCCTCCACAGCTACCTGCTCCCTCGGCTTTCTGAGCCTATGTATGGAAAGCCCCTCGACCCACTTAACCATCTCAACTGAGGGCAATGCCCTGGAGTTTGAAGAATGAGAGGTGATCACATTGAATGGTATAAAATTCGGAGAGGGGTTTGACAGGGTAGATACTGAGAGGCTGTTTCCCCGCCCCCCACCCCCACTCCCCGGCTGGAGAGTCTCGAACACGGGGGTCACAGTCTCAGGATAAGGGATCGGCCATTTCGGACTGAGATGGGGAGACATTTCTTCACTCGGAGGGTTGTGAATCTTTGGAATTCTCTCCCCCAGAGAGCTGTGGATGCTCCCTCGTTGAGTATATTCCAGACTGAGATCGATGGAGTTTCAGGCACTGAGGGATTCGAGGGATGGGACGGGAATGTGGAAGTTGAGGTAGATCAGCCATGGTCGTATTGAATGGGGGAGTAGGCTCGAGGGGTCGAATGGCCCACTCTGAGTCCCTCTGGTGACCGATCCTCCCGCCACTGGGAACAGTTTCTCCTGATTTCCTCCATCAAAACCCTTCCTGATTTGAAGGCCCCGATTAAATCTCCCCCTTAACCTTCTCTGCCCTGAGGAGAACAATCCCAGCTTCTCCCAGTCTCTCCACATTAACTGAAGTCCCTCATCCCTGGGACCGTTCCGGTAAATCTCCTCCGCACCCTCCCCGAGGCCTCGAAATCCTTCCTGAAGTGTGGGGCCTGGATTAGGCTGCAGTCCTGCAGCTGGGCTCTGCCCCCAGTGTTGTTGCCCTGATGTGATATTTTCTGATGCAGGAGTGTGTGGGGGAGCCACTGTTCATGCTGTACTGCGCCATCAAACAACAGATGGAAAAGGGACCCATTGATTCCATCACTGGGGAGGCCCGATATTCCCTCAGCGAAGACAAATTGATCCGACAACAGATTGATTACAAGATGCTGGTGAGTCCTTTCAAACCTCATGTTAAACTTCTCCCAATTAACTTGTACACAGGAACAGGAGGAGGCCATTCAGTCTGTCTTCTCCAGACTCCATCCACCCACTTTCACTCCATAATTCTGTAATACCCATGTCCGGCGAAAATCTATCAGTCTGATATAAAATGATTAACCGAGCCAGGATCGGCTGCTGTTTGCAATCGAGAGAGGTTCCACACTTTGTGTCAGGAAGTGTTTACGAACTTCTGTCCTGAATGTCCTGCCTCGGAGTTTAAGGTTACACCTCCCCAGCTCCACCACCCATTCCCCCCCCGCCTCACTCCCTGCCCACGCCATTGGCCGAGACTTACCGCCCCGCACCCCCCCACCAGGGATTCTTCCTTCCATCACTAGGTGGCACCATTGCCACATGGAGGCACCAACACACCTCAGTCAGCCTGTTACAACAAACATCCCTCATAGAGTCACTGTCGGAGGGTCATTGCCGAGGGAGCGCCACTCTGTCGGAGGGTCATTGCCGAGGGAGCGCCACTCTGTCGGAGGGTCAGTACTGAGTGAGCGCCACTCTGTCGGAGGGTCAGTACTGAGGGAGCGCCGCACTGTCGGAGGGTCAGTACTGAGGGAGCGCCACACTGTCGGAGGGTCAGTACTGAGGGAGCGCCACTCTGTCGGAGGGTCATTGCCGAGGGAGCGCCACTCTGTCGGAGGGTCAGTACTGAGGGAGCTCCGCACTGTCGGAGGGTCAGTACTGAGGGAGCTCCGCACTGTCGGAGGGTCAGTACTGAGGGAGCGCCGCACTGTCGGAGGGTCAGTACTGAGGGAGCTCCGCACTGTCGCAGGGTCAGTACTGAGGGAGGGCCGCACTGTCAGAGGGTCAGTACTGAGGGAGCACCGCACTGTCGGAGGTTCAGTACTGAGGGAGCGCCGCACTGTCGGAGGGTCAGTACTGAGGGAGTGCCGCACTGTCGGAGGGTCAGTACTGAGGGAGCGCCGCACTGTCGGAGGGTCAGTACTGAGGGAGCTCCGCACTGTCGGAGGGTCAGTACTGAGGGAGCGCCGCACTGTCGGAGGGTCAGTACTGAGGGAGTGCTGCACTGTCGGAGGGTCAGTACTGAGGGAGCGCCGCACTGTCGGAGGGTCAGTACTGAGGGAGCTCCGCACTGTCGGAGGGTCAGTACTGAGGGAGCGCCGCACTGTCGGAGGGTCAGTACTGAGGGAGTGCCGCACTGTCGGAGGGTCAGTACTGAGGGAGCTCCGCACTGTCGGAGGGTCAGTACTGAGGGAGCGCCGCACTGTCGGAGGGTCAGTACTGAGGGAGTGCTGCACTGTTGGATGTGCCATCTTTCAGGATGGGACGTTAAACCCAAGGCCCCTGTCTGCCCTCTCGGGTGGAAGTATAAGATCTCACGGCCACTATTTGAAGAAGAGTGGGGGGGAGGAGTGGGGGGGAGGAGGTGGGGGAGGAGTTGGGGGGGAGGAGTGGAGGGGAGGAGGTGGGAGAGGTGTTCTCCCCGGGGGTCCTGCAGCCAATATTTATCCCTGAACCAACATCCCTAAAAGAGTTGATCAGGTCATCATCAGATTGTTATTTGTGGAATCTTGCTGTGCACTAATTGGCTGCTGCGTTTCCGACATGACAACAGTGACGGGACATTAAATCCCCTCCTTTGTGAGGTGCTCTGGGGTGTCCTGCAGTGGTGAAAGGCGCTGGAGAGATGCAGAGTTTATTTTTTGCCTCATGTCTTTTTCTGGTCTTCGCAGACACTGACCTGCATCTGTCCTGAGAATGAAAACGCCACACAGATCCCAGTGAAGCTGCTGAACTGTGACACCATCACCCAGGTTAAGGACAAGCTACTTGATGCAATTTACAAAGGAGTTCCCTATTCCCAGCGACCCAAGGCGGAGGACATGGATCTGGGTATGCTGCGGTGTGACACACACACAGCTTTCCCCCGCTGTGCGATTATCTGCACACACAGACACACGTGACTGCAGACAGCAGCAATCAGCCTGATGTAACCACCCTCTCAAATAACCCAGACAGAGCTCCCCACCATTGCATTCAAGAAGGCAGCTCACCACCACCTTCCCAAGGGGCAATTAGGGATGGGCAATAAATGCCAGCTTTTACCAGAGACGCCCGCCTAAAATCACAGAGTTATTACAGAACAGAAGGAGCACATTCGGCCCGTCATATCCGTACTGGCTCTCTGCAAGACCAACTCACCCACATCCAGTCCCCCGCCCCTTCCCCATAGCCCTACAAATGGTTACTTTTCAGATAATTATCCAATTCTCTTCTGAAAGCCCCGATTGAACCTGCCTCCACCACACTCTCAGACAGTGCATTCCAGATCCTAAACACTCACTGAACCTGCCTCCACCACACTCTCAGACAGTGCATTCCAGATCCTAAACACTCACTGAACCTGCCTCCACCACACTCTCAGACAGTGTATTCCAGATCCTAAACACTCACTGAACCTGCCTCCACCACACTCTCAGACAGTGCATTCCAGATCCTAAACACTCACTGAACCTGCCTCCACCACACTCTCAGACAGTGCATTCCAGATCCTAAACACTCACTGAACCTGCCTCCACCACACTGTCAGACAGTGCATTCCAGATCCTAAACACTCACTGAACCTGCCTCCATCACACTCTCAGACAGTGCATTCCAGATCCTAAACACTCACTGAACCTGCCTCCACCGCACTCTCAGACAGTGCATTCCACATCCTAAACACTCACTGAACCTGCCTCCACCGCACTCTCAGACAGTGCATTCCAGATCCTAAACACTCACTGAACCTCCCTCCACCACACTCTCAGACAGTGTATTCCAGATCCTAAACTCTCACTGAACCTGCCTCCACCACACTCTCAGACAGTGCATTCCAGATCCTAAACACTCACTGAACCTGCCTCCACCACACTCTCAGACAGTGCATTCCACATCCTAAACACTCACTGAACCTGCCTCCACCGCACTCTCAGACAGTGCATTCCAGATCCTAAACACTCACTGAACCTGCCTCCACCACACTCTCAGACAGTGCATTCCACATCCTAAACACTCACTGAACCTGCCTCCACCGCACTCTCAGACAGTGCATTCCAGATCCTAAACACTCACTGAACCTGCCTCCACCACACTCTCAGACAGTGCATTCCAGATCCTAAACACTCACTGAACCTGCCTCCACCACACTCTCAGACAGTGCATTCCAGATCCTAAACACTCACTGAACCTGCCTCCACCACACTCTCAGACAGTGCATTCCAGGTCCTAAACACACACTGAACCTGCCTCCACCACACTCTCAGACAGTGCATTCCAGATCCTAAACACTCACTGAACCTGCCTCCACCACACTCTCAGACAGTGCATTCCACATCCTAAACACTCACTGAACCTGCCTCCACCGCACTCTCAGACAGTGCATTCCAGATCCTAAACACTCACTGAACCTGCCTCCACCACACTCTCAGACAGTGCATTCCAGATCCTAAACACTCACTGAACCTGCCTCCACCACACTCTCAGACAGTGCATTCCAGATCCTAAACACTCACTGAACCTGCCTCCACCACACTCTCAGACAGTGCATTCCAGGTCCTAAACACACACTGAACCTGCCTCCACCACACTCTCAGACAGTGCATTCCAGATCCTAAACACTCACTGAACCTGCCTCCACCACACTCTCAGACAGTGCATTCCAGATCCTAAACACTCACTGAACCTGCCTCCACCACACTCTCAGACAGTGCATTCCAGATCCAAAGCACTGACTGAACCTGCCTCCACCACACTCTCAGACAGTGCATTCCAGATCCTAAACACTCACTGAACCTGCCTCCACCACACTCTCAGACAGTGCATTCCAGATCCTAAACACTCACTGAATCTGCCTCCACCACACTCTCAGACAGTGCATTCCAGATCCTGAACACACACTGAATCTGCCTCCACCACACTCTCAGACAGTGCATTCCAGATCCTAAACACTCACTGAACCTGCCTCCAACACACTCTCAGACAGTGCATTCCAGATCCTAAACACTCACTGAACCTGCCTCCACCACACTCTCAGACAGTGCATTCCAGATCCTAAACACTCACTGAACCTGCCTCCACCACACTCTCAGACAGTGTATTCCAGATCCTAAACACTCACTGAACCTGCCTCCACCACACTCTCAGACAGTGCATTCCAGATCCTAAACACTCACTGAACCTGCCTCCACCACACTCTCAGACAGTGCATTCCAGATCCTAAACACTCACTGAACCTGCCTCCACCACACTCTCAGACAGTGCATTCCAGATCCTAAACACTCACTGAACCTGCCTCCACCACACTCTCAGACAGTGCATTCCAGATCCTAAACACTCACTGAACCTGCCTCCACCACACTCTCAGACAGTGCATTCCAGATCCTAAACACTCACTGAACCTGCCTCCACCACACTCTCAGACAGTGCATTCCAGATCCTAAACACTCACTGAACCTGCCTCCACCACACTCTCAGACAGTGCATTCCAGATCCTAAACACTCACTGAACCTGCCTCCACCACACTCTCAGACACTGCATTCCAGATCCTAAACACTCACTGAACCTGCCTCCACCACACTCTCAGACAGTGTATTCCAGATCCTAAACACTCACTGAACCTGCCTCCACCACACACTCAGACAGTGTATTCCGGATCCTAAACACTCACTGAACCTGCCTCCACCACACTCTCAGACAGTGCATTCCAGATCCTAAACACACACTGAACCTGCCTCCACCACACTCTCAGACAGTGCATTCCAGATCCTAAACACACACTGAACCTGCCTCCACCACACTCTCAGACAGTGCATTCCAGATCCTAAACACTCACTGAACCTGCCTCCACCACACTCTCAGACAGTGCATTCCAGATCCTAAACACTCACTGAACCTGCCTCCACCACACTCTCAGACAGTGCATTCCAGATCCTAAACACTCACTGAACCTGCCTCCACCACACTCTCAGACAGTGTATTCCAGATCCTAAACACTCACTGAACCTGCCTCCACCACACTCTCAGACAGTGCATTCCAGATCCTAAACACACACTGAACCTGCCTCCACCACACTCTCAGACAGTGCATTCCAGATCCTAAACACTCACTGAACCTGCCTCAACACACTCTCAGACACTGCATTCCAGATCCTAAACACTCACTGAACCTGCCTCCACCACACTCTCAGACAGTGTATTCCAGATCCTAAACACACACTGAACCTGCCTCCACCACACTCTCAGACAGTGCATTCCAGATCCTAAACACTCACTGAACCTGCCTCCACCACACTCTCAGACAGTGTATTCCAGATCCTAAACACTCACTGAACCTGCCTCCACCACACTCTCAGACAGTGTATTCCAGATCCTAAACACTCACTGAACCTGCCTCCACCACACCCTCAGACAGTGCATTCCAGATCCTAAACACACACTGAACCTGCCTCCACCACACTCTCAGACAGTGCATTCCAGATACTAAACACTCACTGAACCTGCCTCCACCACACTCTCAGACAGTGTATTCCAGATCCTAAACACTCACTGAACCCGCCTCCACCACACTCTCAGACAGTGCATTCCAGATCCTAAACACACACTGAACCTGCCTCCACCACACTCTCAGACAGTGCATTCCAGATCCTAAACACTCACTGAACCTGCCTCCACCACACTCTCAGACAGTGCATTCCAGATCCTAAACACTCACTGAACTGCCTCCACCACACTCTCAGACAGTGCATTCCAGATCCTAAACACTCACTGAACCTGCCTCCACCACACTCTCAGACAGTGTATTCCAGATCCTAAACACTCACTGAACCTGCCTCCACCACACCCTCAGACAGTGCATTCCAGATCCTAAACACACACTGAACCTGCCTCCACCACACTCTCAGACAGTGCATTCCAGATCCTAAACACTCACTGAACCTGCCTCCACCACACTCTCAGACAGTGCATTCCAGATCCTAAACACACACTGAACCTGCCTCCACCACACTCACAGACAGTGCATTCCAGATCCTAAACACACACTGAACCTGCCTCCAACACACTCTCAGACACTGCATTCCAGATCCTAAACACTCACTGAACCTGCCTCCACCACACTCTCAGACAGTGCATTCCAGATCCTAAACACTCACTGAACCTGCCTCCACCACACTCTCAGACAGTGCATTCCAGATCCTAAACACTCACTGAACCTGCCTCCACCACACTCTCAGACAGTGCATTCCAGATCCTAAACACACACTGAACCTGCCTCCATCACACTCTCAGACAGTGTATTCCAGATCCTAAACACTCACTGAACCTGCCTCCACCGCACTCTCAGACAGTGCATTCCAGATCCTAAACACTCACTGAACCTGCCTCCACCACACTCTCAGACAGTGCATTCCAGATCCTAAACACTCACTGAACCTGCCTCCACCACACTCTCAGACAGTGCATTCCAGATCCTAAACACTCACTGAACCTGCCTCCACCACACTCTCAGACAGTGCATTCCAGATCCTAAACACTCACTGAACCTGCCTCCACCGCACTCTCAGACAGTGCATTCCAGATCCTAAACACTCACTGAACCTGCCTCCACCACACTCTCAGACAGTGCATTCCAGATACTAAACACTCACTGAACCTGCCTCACCACACTCTCAGACAGTGTATTCCAGATCCTAAACACTCACTGAACCTGCCTCCACCACACACTCAGACAGTGTATTCCGGATCCTAAACACTCACTGAACCTGCCTCCACCACACTCTCAGACAGTGCATTCCAGATCCTAAACACTCACTGAACCTGCCTCCACCACACTCTCAGACAGTGCATTCCAGATCCTAAACACTCACTGAACCTGCCTCCACCACACTCTCAGACAGTGCATTCCAGATCCTAAACACTCACTGAACCTGCCTCCACCACACTCTCAGAAAGTGTATTCCAGATCCTAAACACTCACTGAAACCTGCTCCACCACACTCTCAGACAGTACATTCCAGATCCTAAACACTCACTGAACCTGCCTCCACCACACTCTCAGACAGTGCATTCCAGATCCTAAACACACGCTATGTAAAAATTGTTTTCCCTCATGTCACCTCTGGTTCTTTTGCCAATCACCTTAAATCGGTGTCCTCATATTCCGGATCCTTCCGCCAGTGGGGAACAGTTTCTCCCTATCCACTCTGTCCAGACCCCTCATGATTTTGAACACCTTTATTAAATCCCCTCTCAACCGTCTGTTCTCCCTGGAGAACAGCCCCAGCTTCTCCAATCTATCCACGTAACTGTAGCCCCTCATCCTGGTAACCATTCTAGTAAATCTCCGCACTCTCTCTGATGTCTTCACATCCTTCCTAAAGTGCGGTGCCCAGAACTGAACACAATCCTGCAGTTGAGGCTGAACCAGTTTTATAAAGATTCACCATAATCTCCCTGCTTTTGTACTTCCAAAGCCCAGGATCCCACGTGCTCTGTAAACCACTTTCTCAACCTCTCCTGCCACCTTCAGTGATTTGTACACATTTACCCCAGGTCCCTCTGCTCCTGCACATGTCTGCCCGTTCCACCAGCCTGTCTATGTCCTCCTGACATCTATCACTATCCTCCTCACAGTTCACAATACTTCCAAGTTTTGTGTCATCTGCACATTTTGAAATTGTGCCCTGTTCCCAAGTCCAGGTCATTAATATAGATCAGGAAAAGCAGTGGTCTTAACATCAACCCCTGGGGAACCCCACAATATACCTTCCTCCAGTCTGAAAAACAACCGTTCACCACTACTCTCCGTTTCCTGTCACTCTGCAACTTCATATCCACGCTGCTACTGTCTCTTTCATTCCATGGGCTCTAACTTTGCTGACAAGCCTGTTATGGGCACTTTATCAAACACCTCTTGGAAGTCCATGTAAACTACATCCGCTGCATTACCCTGAACAACCCCCTCTGTTACCTCATCAAAAAACTCAATCAAGTCAGTTAAACACAATTTGCCATTAACAAATCCGTGCTGACTTTCCTTAATTAATCCACTCTATCCAAGCGACTGTTAACTTTGTCCTGGATTATCATCTCTAAAAGCTTTCCCGCCACTGAGGTTAAACTGACTGGCCTGTAGTTTGCTGGGTTTATTCTTACGGAAATGATTAAAACAAACCAGCTGCACACACACACATAATCGCACCGAGACGCAGACCAGCACATCGCGAGGTACGGGGGGAAAGCCCCCCACTGTCACTCATATCTATAGGAGCCTGATGGGAGTCGGGGGACATCACCTAAAGTCAGGTCACCCAGACAGGGAAGAGGAATGTAGCTGTCTGTTGACAAGAGGGAGGGTCTTCATAGAGGGGGGGGTCGAGGGGGGAGACACTGAATCGTTCAGAGTGGGGGGGTCGGGAAGGGAGACACTGAATCGTTCAGAGTGGGGGGTTCGAGGGGGGAGATACTGAATCGTTCAGAGTGGGGGGGGTCGGGAAGGGAGACACTGAATCGTTCAGAGTGGGGGGGTCGAGGGGGGAGACACTGAATCGTTCAGAGTGGGGGGGTCGAGGGGGGAGATACTGAATCGTTCAGAGTGGGGGGTTCGAGGGGGGAGACACTGAATCGTTCAGAGTGGGGGGGTCGAGGGGGGAGACACTGAATCGTTCAGAGTGGGGGGGTCGAGGGGGGAGACACTGAATCGTTCAGAGTGGGGGGGTCGGGAAGGGAAACACTGAATCGTTCAGAGTGGGGGGGTCGGAAGGGAAACACTGAATCGTTCAGAGTGGGGGGGTTCGAGGGGGGAGATACTGAATCGTTCAGAGTGGGGGGTCGAGGGGGGAGATACTGAATCGTTCAGAGTGGGGGGGTCGGGAAGGGAGACACTGAATCGTTCAGAGTGGGGGGGTCGAGGGGGGAGATACTGAATCGTTCAGAGTCGGGGGGGTCGAGGGGGGAGATACTGAATCGTTCAGAGTGGGGGGGTCAAGGGGGGAGATACTGAATCGTTCAGAGTGGGGGGGTCGGGAAGGGAAACACTGAATCGTTCAGAGTGGGGGGGTCGAGGGGGGAGATACTGAATCGTTCAGAGTGGGGGGGTCGGGAAGGGAAACACTGAATCGTTCAGAGTGGGGGGGTCGAGGGGGGAGATACTGAATCGTTCAGAGTGGGGGGGTCAAGGGGGGAGATACTGAATCGTTCAGAGTGGGGGGTCAAGGGGGGAGATACTGAATCGTTCAGAGTGGGGGGGTCGGGAAGGGAAACACTGAATCGTTCAGAGTGGGGGGGTCGAGGGGGGAGATACTGAATCGTTCAGAGTGGGGGGGTCAAGGGGGGAGATACTGAATCGTTCAGAGTGGGGGGGTCGGGAAGGGAAACACTGAATCGTTCAGAGTGGGGGGGTCGGGAAGGGAAACACTGAATCGTTCAGAGTGGGGGGGTTCGAGGGGGGAGATACTGAATCGTTCAGAGTGGGGGGGTTCGAGGAGGGAGACACTGAATCGTTCAGAGTGGGGGGGTCGGGAAGGGAAACACTGAATCGTTCAGAGTGGGGGGGTCGGGAAGGGAAACACTGAATCGTTCAGAGTGGGGGGTCGGGAAGGGAGACACTGAATCGTTCAGAGTGGGGGGGTCGAGGGGGGAGATACTGAATCGTTCAGAGTCGGGGGGGTCGAGGGGGGAGATACTGAATCGTTCAGAGTGGGGGGGTCAAGGGGGGAGATACTGAATCGTTCAGAGTGGGGGGGTCGGGAAGGGAAACACTGAATCGTTCAGAGTGGGGGGGTCGAGGGGGGAGATACTGAATCGTTCAGAGTGGGGGGGTCGGGAAGGGAAACACTGAATCGTTCAGAGTGGGGGGGTCGAGGGGGGAGATACTGAATCGTTCAGAGTGGGGGGGTCAAGGGGGGAGATACTGAATCGTTCAGAGTGGGGGGGTCAAGGGGGGAGATACTGAATCGTTCAGAGTGGGGGGGTCGGGAAGGGAAACACTGAATCGTTCATAGTGGGGGGGTCGAGGGGGGAGATACTGAATCGTTCAGAGTGGGGGGGTCAAGGGGGGAGATACTGAATCGTTCAGAGTGGGGGGGTCGGGAAGGGAAACACTGAATCGTTCAGAGTGGGGGGGTCGGGAAGGGAAACACTGAATCGTTCAGAGTGGGGGGGTTCGAGGGGGGAGATACTGAATCGTTCAGAGTGGGGGGGTTCGAGGAGGGAGACACTGAATCGTTCAGAGTGGGGGGGTCGGGAAGGGAAACACTGAATCGTTCAGAGTGGGGGGGTCGGGAAGGGAAACACTGAATCGTTCAGAGTGGGGGGGTTCGAGGAGGGAGACACTGAATCGTTCAGAGTGGGGGGGTTCGAGGAGGGAGACACTGAATCGTTCAGAGTGGGGGGGTTCGAGGAGGGAGACACTGAATCGTTCAGAGTGGGGGGGTCGGGAAGGGAAACACTGAATCGTTCAGAGTGGGGGGGTCGGGAAGGGAAACACTGAATCGTTCAGAGTGGGGGGGTCGGGAAGGGAAACACTGAATCGTTCAGAGTGGGGGGGTCGAGGGGGGAGACACTGAATCGTTCAGAGTGGGGGGGTTCGAGGAGGGAGACACTGAATCGTTCAGAGTGGGGGGGTCGGGAAGGGAAACACTGAATCGTTCAGAGTGGGGGGGTCGAGGGGGGAGACACTGAATCGTTCAGAGTGGGGGGGTTCGAGGGGGGAGATACTGAATCGTTCAGAGTGGGGGGGTCGGGAAGGGAAACACTGAATCGTTCAGAGTGGGGGGGTCGGGAAGGGAAACACTGAATCGTTCAGAGTGGGGGGGTCGGGAAGGGAGACACTGAATCGTTCAGAGTGGGGGGGTCGAGGGGGAGATACTGAATCGTTCAGAGTGGGGGGGTCGAGGGGGGAGATACTGAATCGTTCAGAGTGGGGGGGTCGGGAAGGGAAACACTGAATCGTTCAGAGTGGGGGGTTCGAGGGGGGAGACGCTGAATCGTTCAGAGTGGGGGGGTCGAGGGGGGAGATACTGAATCGTTCAGAGTGGGGGGGTTCGAGGGGGGAGATACTGAATCGTTCAGAGTGGGGGGGTCGGGAAGGGAAACACTGAATCGTTCAGAGTGGGGGGGTCGGGAAGGGAAACACTGAATCGTTCAGAGTGGGGGGGTCGGGAAGGGAGACACTGAATCGTTCAGAGTGGGGGGTTCGAGGGGGGAGATACTGAATCGTTCAGAGTGGGGGGTCGGGAAGGGAAACACTGAATCGTTCAGAGTGGGGGGGTCGGGAAGGGAAACACTGAATCGTTCAGAGTGGGGGGGTCGGGAAGGGAGACACTGAATCGTTCAGAGTGGGGGGGTCGAGGGGGGAGATACTGAATCGTTCAGAGTGGGGGGGTCGAGGGGGGAGATACTGAATCGTTCAGAGTGGGGGGTTCGAGGGGGGAGACGCTGAATCGTTCAGAGTGGGGGGGTCGAGGGGGGAGATACTGAATCGTTCAGAGTGGGGGGGTTCGAGGGGGGAGACACTGAATCGTTCAGAGTGGGGGTTTCGAGGGGGGAGACACTGAATCGTTCAGAGTGGGGGGGTCGGGAAGGGAAACACTGAATCGTTCAGAGTGGGGGGGTCGAGGGGGGAAATACTGAATCGTTCAGAGTGGGGGGGTCGAGGGGGGAGACACTGAATCGTTCAGAGTGGGGGGGTCGAGGGAGGAGACACTGAATCGTTCAGAGTGGGGGGGTCGAGGGGGGAGACACTGAATCGTTCAGAGTGGGGGGGTCGAGGGGGGAGATACTGAATCGTTCAGAGTGGGGGGGGGGGTCAAGGGGGAAAATACTGAATCGTTCAGAGTGGGGGGGTCGAGGGGGGAGACACTGAATCGTTCAGAGTGGGGGGGTCGAGGAGGGAAGTACTGAATCGTTCAGAGTGGGGGGGTCGAGGGGGGAAATACTGAATCGTTCAGAGTGGGGGGTTCGAGGGGGAAAATACTGAATCATTCAGAGTGGGGGGGTCGAGGGGGAAAATACTGAATCGTTCAGAGTGGGGGGGTCGAGGGGGGAAATACTGAATCGTTCAGAGTGGGGGGGTTCGAGGGGGGGGATACTGAATCGTTCAGAGTGGGGGTGTCGAGGGGGGAGATACTGAATCGTTCAGAGTGGGGGGGTCGAGGGGGAAAATACTGAATCGTTCAGAGTGGGGGGGTTCGAGGGGGAAAATACTGAATCGTTCAGAGTGGGGGGTTCGAGGGGGAAAATACTGAATCGTTCAGAGTGGGGGGGGGTTCGAGGGGGGAGACACTGAATCGTTCAGAGTGGGGGGGTCGAGGGGGGAGACACTGAATCGTTCAGAGTGGGGGGGTTCGAGGGGGGAGACACTGAATCGTTCAGAGTGGGGGGGTCGAGGGGGGAGACACTGAATCGTTCAGAGTGGGGGGGTTCGAGGGGGGAGACACTGAATCGTTCAGAGTGGGGGGTTCGAGGGGGGAGATACTGAATCGTTCAGAGTGGGGGGTTCGAGGGGGGAGACACTGAATCGTTCAGAGTGGGGGGTTCGAGGGGGGAGACACTGAATCGTTCAGAGTGGGGGGTTCGAGGGGGGAAATACTGAATCGTTCAGAGTGGGGGGGTCGAGGGGGAAAATACTGAATCGTTCAGAGTGGGGGGGGTCGAGGGGGAAAATACTGAATCGTTCAGAGTGGGGGGGTCGAGGGGGGAGACACTGAATCGTTCAGAGTGGGGGATTCGAGGGGGGAGACACTGAATCGTTCAGAGTGGGGGGGGGTCGAGGGGGAAAATACTGAATCGTTCAGAGTGGGGGGGTCGAGGGGGGAGACACTGAATCGTTCAGAGTGGGGGGGTCGAGGGGGGAGATACTGTATCGTTCAGAGTGGGGGGGGGTCGAGGGGGAAAATACTGAATCGTTCAGAGTGGGGGGGTCGAGGGGGGAGACACTGAATCGTTCAGAGTGGGGGGGTCGAGGGGGGAGACACTGAATCGTTCAGAGTGGGGGGTCGAGGGGGGAAATACTGAATCGTTCAGAGTGGGGGGGTTCGAGGGGGGGACACTGAATCGTTCAGAGTGGGGGGTTCGAGGGGGAAAATACTGAATCGTTCAGAGTGGGGGGGTTCGAGGGGGAAAATACTGAATCGTTCAGAGTGGGGGGGTCGAGGGGGAAAATACTGAATCGTTCAGAGTGGGGGGGTTCGAGGGGGGGACACTGAATCGTTCAGAGTGGGGGGTTCGAGGGGGAAAATACTGAATCGTTCAGAGTGGGGGGGTTCGAGGGGGAAAATACTGAATCGTTCAGAGTGGGGGGGTCGAGGGGGAAAATACTGAATCGTTCAGAGTGGGGGGGTCGAGGGGGGAAATACTGAATCGTTCAGAGTGGGGGGTTCGAGGGGGGAAATACTGAATCGTTCAGAGTGGGGGGTTCGAGGGGGAAAATACTGAATCGTTCAGAGTGGGGGGGTCGAGGGGGGAGATACTGAATCGTTCAGAGTGGGGGGTTCGAGGGGGGAGATACTGAATCGTTCAGAGTGGGGGGTTCGAGGGGGGAAATACTGAATCGTTCAGAGTGGGGGGTCGAGGGGGGAGATACTGAATCGTTCAGAGTGGGGGGTTCGAGGAGGGAGACACTGAATCGTTCAGAGTGGGGGGGTCGAGGGGGGAGATACTGAATCGTTCAGAGTGGGGGGGTCGAGGGGGGAGATACTGAATCGTTCAGAGTGGGGGTTCGAGGGGAGAAGTACTGAATCGTTCAGAGTGGGGGGGTCGAGGGGGGAGACACTGAATCGTTCAGAGTGGGGGGGTTCGAGGGGGAGACACTGAATCGTTCAGAGTGGGGGGGTTCGAGGGGGAGACACTGAATCGTTCAGAGTGGGGGGGTCGAGGAGGGAAATACTGAATCGTTCAGAGTGGGGGGGTCGAGGGGGGAGATACTGAATCGTTCAGAGTGGGGGGTTCGAGGGGGGAAATACTGAATCGTTCAGAGTGGGGGGGTCGAGGGGGGAGACACTGAATCGTTCAGAGTGGGGGGGTTCGAGGGGGAGACACTGAATCGTTCAGAGTGGGGGGGTCGAGGGGGGAGATACTGAATCGTTCAGAGTGGGGGGTTCGAGGGGGGAAATACTGAATCGTTCAGAGTGGGGGGTTCGAGGAGGGAGACACTGAATCGTTCAGAGTGGGGGGGTCGAGGGGGGAGATACTGAATCGTTCAGAGTGGGGGGGTCGAGGGGGGAAATACTGAATCGTTCAGAGTGGGGGGGTCGAGGGGGGAGACACTGAATCGTTCAGAGTGGGGGGTTCGAGGGGAGAAGTACTGAATCGTTCAGAGTGGGGGGGTCGAGGGGGGAGACACTGAATCGTTCAGAGTGGGGGGGTCGAGGGGGGAGACACTGAATCGTTCAGAGTGGGGGGGTTCGAGGGGGAGACACTGAATCGTTCAGAGTGGGGGGGTCGGGAAGGGAAACACTGAATCGTTCAGAGTGGGGGGGTCGAGGGGGGAGATACTGAATCGTTCAGAGTGGGGGGGTCGGGAAGGGAAACACTGAATCGTTCAGAGTGGGGGGGTCGAGGGGGGAGATACTGAATCGTTCAGAGTGGGGGGGTCAAGGGGGGAGATACTGAATCGTTCAGAGTGGGGGGGTCAAGGGGGGAGATACTGAATCGTTCAGAGTGGGGGGGTCGGGAAGGGAAACACTGAATCGTTCAGAGTGGGGGGGTCGAGGGGGGAGATACTGAATCGTTCAGAGTGGGGGGGTCAAGGGGGGAGATACTGAATCGTTCAGAGTGGGGGGGTCGGGAAGGGAAACACTGAATCGTTCAGAGTGGGGGGGTCGGGAAGGGAAACACTGAATCGTTCAGAGTGGGGGGGTTCGAGGGGGGAGATACTGAATCGTTCAGAGTGGGGGGGTTCGAGGAGGGAGACACTGAATCGTTCAGAGTGGGGGGGTCGGGAAGGGAAACACTGAATCGTTCAGAGTGGGGGGGTCGGGAAGGGAAACACTGAATCGTTCAGAGTGGGGGGTCGGGAAGGGAGACACTGAATCGTTCAGAGTGGGGGGGTCGAGGGGGGAGATACTGAATCGTTCAGAGTCGGGGGGGTCGAGGGGGGAGATACTGAATCGTTCAGAGTGGGGGGGTCAAGGGGGGAGATACTGAATCGTTCAGAGTGGGGGGGTCGGGAAGGGAAACACTGAATCGTTCAGAGTGGGGGGGTCGAGGGGGGAGATACTGAATCGTTCAGAGTGGGGGGGTCGGGAAGGGAAACACTGAATCGTTCAGAGTGGGGGGGTCGAGGGGGGAGATACTGAATCGTTCAGAGTGGGGGGGTCAAGGGGGGAGATACTGAATCGTTCAGAGTGGGGGGGTCAAGGGGGGAGATACTGAATCGTTCAGAGTGGGGGGGTCGGGAAGGGAAACACTGAATCGTTCAGAGTGGGGGGGTCGAGGGGGGAGATACTGAATCGTTCAGAGTGGGGGGGTCAAGGGGGGAGATACTGAATCGTTCAGAGTGGGGGGGTCGGGAAGGGAAACACTGAATCGTTCAGAGTGGGGGGGTCGGGAAGGGAAACACTGAATCGTTCAGAGTGGGGGGGTTCGAGGAGGGAGACACTGAATCGTTCAGAGTGGGGGGGTTCGAGGAGGGAGACACTGAATCGTTCAGAGTGGGGGGGTTCGAGGAGGGAGACACTGAATCGTTCAGAGTGGGGGGGTCGGGAAGGGAAACACTGAATCGTTCAGAGTGGGGGGGTCGGGAAGGGAAACACTGAATCGTTCAGAGTGGGGGGGTCGGGAAGGGAAACACTGAATCGTTCAGAGTGGGGGGGTCGAGGGGGGAGACACTGAATCGTTCAGAGTGGGGGGGTTCGAGGAGGGAGACACTGAATCGTTCAGAGTGGGGGGGTCGGGAAGGGAAACACTGAATCGTTCAGAGTGGGGGGGTCGAGGGGGGAGACACTGAATCGTTCAGAGTGGGGGGGTTCGAGGGGGGAGATACTGAATCGTTCAGAGTGGGGGGGTCGGGAAGGGAAACACTGAATCGTTCAGAGTGGGGGGGTCGGGAAGGGAAACACTGAATCGTTCAGAGTGGGGGGGTCGGGAAGGGAGACACTGAATCGTTCAGAGTGGGGGGGTCGAGGGGGGAGATACTGAATCGTTCAGAGTGGGGGGGTCGAGGGGGAGATACTGAATCGTTCAGAGTGGGGGGGTCGGGAAGGGAAACACTGAATCGTTCAGAGTGGGGGGTTCGAGGGGGGAGACGCTGAATCGTTCAGAGTGGGGGGGTCGAGGGGGGAGATACTGAATCGTTCAGAGTGGGGGGGTTCGAGGGGGGAGATACTGAATCGTTCAGAGTGGGGGGGTCGGGAAGGGAAACACTGAATCGTTCAGAGTGGGGGGGTCGGGAAGGGAAACACTGAATCGTTCAGAGTGGGGGGGTCGGGAAGGGAGACACTGAATCGTTCAGAGTGGGGGGTTCGAGGGGGGAGATACTGAATCGTTCAGAGTGGGGGGGTCGGGAAGGGAAACACTGAATCGTTCAGAGTGGGGGGGTCGGGAAGGGAAACACTGAATCGTTCAGAGTGGGGGGGTCGGGAAGGGAAACACTGAATCGTTCAGAGTGGGGGGGTCGGGAAGGGAGACACTGAATCGTTCAGAGTGGGGGGGTCGAGGGGGGAGATACTGAATCGTTCAGAGTGGGGGGGTCGAGGGGGGAGATACTGAATCGTTCAGAGTGGGGGGTTCGAGGGGGGAGACGCTGAATCGTTCAGAGTGGGGGGGTCGAGGGGGAGATACTGAATCGTTCAGAGTGGGGGGGTTCGAGGGGGGAGATACTGAATCGTTCAGAGTGGGGGTTTCGAGGGGGGAGACACTGAATCGTTCAGAGTGGGGGGTCGGAAGGGAAACACTGAATCGTTCAGAGTGGGGGGGTCGAGGGGGGAAATACTGAATCGTTCAGAGTGGGGGGGTCGAGGGGGAGACACTGAATCGTTCAGAGTGGGGGGGTCGAGGGAGGAGACACTGAATCGTTCAGAGTGGGGGGGTCGAGGGGGGAGACACTGAATCGTTCAGAGTGGGGGGGTCGAGGGGGAGATACTGAATCGTTCAGAGTGGGGGGGGGGTCAAGGGGGAAAATACTGAATCGTTCAGAGTGGGGGGGTCGAGGGGGGAGACACTGAATCGTTCAGAGTGGGGGGGTCGAGGAGGGAAGTACTGAATCGTTCAGAGTGGGGGGGTCGAGGGGGGAAATACTGAATCGTTCAGAGTGGGGGGTTCGAGGGGGAAAAATACTGAATCATTCAGAGTGGGGGGGTCGAGGGGGAAAATACTGAATCGTTCAGAGTGGGGGGGTCGAGGGGGGAAATACTGAATCGTTCAGAGTGGGGGGGTTCGAGGGGGGGGATACTGAATCGTTCAGAGTGGGGGGGTCGAGGGGGAAAATACTGAATCGTTCAGAGTGGGGGGTGTCGAGGGGGGAGATACTGAATCGTTCAGAGTGGGGGGGTCGAGGGGGAAAATACTGAATCGTTCAGAGTGGGGGGGTTCGAGGGGGAAAATACTGAATCGTTCAGAGTGGGGGGTTCGAGGGGGAAAATACTGAATCGTTCAGAGTGGGGGGGTCGAGGGGGAAAATACTGAATCGTTCAGAGTGGGGGGTTCGAGGGGGAAAATACTGAATCGTTCAGAGTGGGGGGTCGAGGGGGAGAAATACTGAATCGTTCAGAGTGGGGGGTTCGAGGGGGGAGACACTGAATCGTTCAGAGTGGGGGGGGTCGAGGGGGAGACACTGAATCGTTCAGAGTGGGGGGGTTCGAGGGGGGAGACACTGAATCGTTCAGAGTGGGGGGGTCGAGGGGGGAGACACTGAATCGTTCAGAGTGGGGGGTTCGAGGGGGGAGACACTGAATCGTTCAGAGTGGGGGGTTCGAGGGGGGAGATACTGAATCGTTCAGAGTGGGGGGTTCGAGGGGGAAATACTGAATCGTTCAGAGTGGGGGGGTCGAGGGGGAAAATACTGAATCGTTCAGAGTGGGGGGGGTCGAGGGGGAAAATACTGAATCGTTCAGAGTGGGGGGGTCGAGGGGGGAGACACTGAATCGTTCAGAGTGGGGGATTCGAGGGGGGAGACACTGAATCGTTCAGAGTGGGGGGGGTCGAGGGGGAAAATACTGAATCGTTCAGAGTGGGGGGGTCGAGGGGGGAGACACTGAATCGTTCAGAGTGGGGGGGTCGAGGGGGGAGATACTGTATCGTTCAGAGTGGGGGGGGGTCGAGGGGGAAAATACTGAATCGTTCAGAGTGGGGGGGTCGAGGGGGAGACACTGAATCGTTCAGAGTGGGGGGGTCGAGGGGGAGACACTGAATCGTTCAGAGTGGGGGGTCGAGGGGGGGAAATACTGAATCGTTCAGAGTGGGGGGGGGTCGAGGGGGAAAATACTGAATCGTTCAGAGTGGGGGGGTTCGAGGGGGGGGACACTGAATCGTTCAGAGTGGGGGGTCGAGGGGGGAGATACTGAATCGTTCAGAGTGGGGGGGTCGAGGGGGAAAATACTGAATCGTTCAGAGTGGGGGGGTCGAGGGGGGAAATACTGAATCGTTCAGAGTGGGGGGTTCGAGGGGGGGAAATACTGAATCGTTCAGAGTGGGGGTTCGAGGGGGGAGAAACTGAATCGTTCAGAGTGGGGGGGGTCGAGGGGGGAGACACTGAATCGTTCAGAGTGGGGGGGTCGAGGGGGAGACACTGAATCGTTCAGAGTGGGGGGTCGAGGGGGGAAATACTGAATCGTTCAGAGTGGGGGGGGTCGAGGGGGAAAATACTGAATCGTTCAGAGTGGGGGGGTTCGAGGGGGGGACACTGAATCGTTCAGAGTGGGGGGGTCGAGGGGGGAGATACTGAATCGTTCAGAGTGGGGGGGTCGAGGGGGAAAATACTGAATCGTTCAGAGTGGGGGGGTCGAGGGGGGAAATACTGAATCGTTCAGGAGTGGGGGGTTCGAGGGGGGAAATACTAATCGTTCAGAGTGGGGGGTTCGAGGGGGGAAATACTGAATCGTTCAGAGTGGGGGGTCGAGGGGGGAGATACTGAATCGTTCAGAGTGGGGGGTTCGAGGAGGGAGACACTGAATCGTTCAGAGTGGGGGGGTCGAGGGGGGAGATACTGAATCGTTCAGAGTGGGGGGGTCGAGGGGGGAGATACTGAATCGTTCAGAGTGGGGGTTCGAGGGGAGAAGTACTGAATCGTTCAGAGTGGGGGGGTCGAGGGGGGAGACACTGAATCGTTCAGAGTGGGGGGGTTCGAGGGGGAGACACTGAATCGTTCAGAGTGGGGGGGTTCGAGGGGGAGACACTGAATCGTTCAGAGTGGGGGGGTCGAGGAGGGAAAATACTGAATCGTTCAGAGTGGGGGGGTCGAGGGGGGAGATACTGAATCGTTCAGAGTGGGGGGTTCGAGGGGGGAAATACTGAATCGTTCAGAGTGGGGGGTCGAGGGGGGAGACACTGAATCGTTCAGAGTGGGGGGTCGAGGGGGAGATACTGAATCGTTCAGAGTGGGGGGTTCGAGGGGGGAAATACTGAATCGTTCAGAGTGGGGGGGTCGAGGGGGGAGACACTGAATCGTTCAGAGTGGGGGGGTTCGAGGGGGAGACACTGAATCGTTCAGAGTGGGGGGGTCGAGGGGGGAGATACTGAATCGTTCAGAGTGGGGGGTTCGAGGGGGGAAATACTGAATCGTTCAGAGTGGGGGGTTCGAGGAGGGAGACACTGAATCGTTCAGAGTGGGGGGGTCGAGGGGGGAGATACTGAATCGTTCAGAGTGGGGGGGTCGAGGGGGGAAATACTGAATCGTTCAGAGTGGGGGGGTCGAGGGGGGAGACACTGAATCGTTCAGAGTGGGGGGTTCGAGGGGAGAAGTACTGAATCGTTCAGAGTGGGGGGGTCGAGGGGGGAGACACTGAATCGTTCAGAGTGGGGGGGTCGAGGGGGGAGACACTGAATCGTTCAGAGTGGGGGGGTTCGAGGGGGAGACACTGAATCGTTCACAGTGGGGGGGTCGAGGGGGGAGATACTGAATCGTTCAGAGTGGGGGATCGAGGGGGGAAGTACTGAATCGTTCAGAGTGGGGGGGTCGAGGGGGGAAATACTGAATCGTTCAGAGTGGGGGGGTTCGAGGGGAGAAATACTGAATCGTTCAGAGTGGGGGGGTCGAGGGGGGAGATACTGAATCGTTCAGAGTGGGGGGTTCGAGGGGGGAAATACTGAATCGTTCAGAGTGGGGGGGTCGAGGGGGGAGATACTGAATCGTTCAGAGTGGGGGATTCGAGGGGGGAAATACTGAATCGTTCAGAGTGGGGGGGTCGAGGAGGGAAATACTGAATCGTTCAGAGTGGGGGGGTCGAGGGGGGAGATACTGAATCGTTCAGAGTGGGGGGGGTCGAGGGGAAATACTGAATCGTTCAGAGTGGGGGGTTCGAGGAGGGAGACACTGAATCGTTCAGAGTGGGGGGGTCGAGGGGGGAAAATACTGAATCGTTCAGAGTGGGGGGGTCGAGGGGGGAGACACTGAATCGTTCAGAGTGGGGGGGTTCGAGGGGGGAAATACTGAATCGTTCAGAGTGGGGGGGTTCGAGGGGAGAAATACTGAATCGTTCAGAGTGGGGGGGTCGAGGGGGAGATACTGAATCGTTCAGAGTGGGGGGGTTCGAGGGGGGAAATACTGAATCGTTCAGAGTGGGGGGGTCGAGGGGGGAGATACTGAATCGTTCAGAGTGGGGGGATTCGAGGGGGGAAATACTGAATCGTTCAGAGTGGGGGGGTCGAGGAGGGAAATACTGAATCGTTCAGAGTGGGGGGGTCGAGGGGGGAGATACTGAATCGTTCAGAGTGGGGGGGGTCGAGGGGGAAAATACTGAATCGTTCAGAGTGGGGGGTTCGAGGAGGGAGACACTGAATCGTTCAGAGTGGGGGGGTCGAGGGGGGAAAATACTGAATCGTTCAGAGTGGGGGGGTCGAGGGGGGAGACACTGAATCGTTCAGAGTGGGGGGTTCGAGGAGGGAGACACTGAATCGTTCAGAGTGGGGGGGTCGAGGGGGGAAAATACTGAATCGTTCAGAGTGGGGGGGTCGAGGGGGGAAAAATACTGAATCGTTCAGAGTGGGGGGTTCGAGGGGGGAGACACTGAATCGTTCAGAGTGGGGGGTTCGAGGGGGGAAATACTGAATCGTTCAGAGTGGGGGGTTTGAGGAGGGGAGACACTGAATCGTTCAGAGTGGGGGGGGGGTCGAGGGGGGAAAATACTGAATCGTTCAGAGTGGGGGGGTCGAGGAGGGAAATACTGAATCGTTCAGAGTGGGGGTTCGAGGGGGAAAATACTGAATCGTTCAGAGTGGGGGGTTTGAGGAGGGGAGACACTGAATCGTTCAGAGTGGGGGGGGGGTCGAGGGGGGAAAATACTGAATCGTTCAGAGTGGGGGGTTCGAGGGGGAAAATACTGAATCGTTCAGAGTGGGGGGGGGTCGAGGGGGAAAATACTGAATTGTTCAGAGTGGGGGGTTCGAGGGGGGAGACACTGAATCGTTCAGAGTGGGGGGTCGAGGGGGGGAGACACTGAATCGTTCAGAGTGGGGGGGTCGAGGAGGGAAATACTGAATCGTTCAGAGTGGGGGGTTCGAGGGGGAAAATACTGAATCGTTCAGAGTGGGGGGGGGTCGAGGGGGAAAATACTGAATTGTTCAGAGTGGGGGGTTCGAGGGGGGAGACACTGAATCGTTCAGAGTGGGGGGTCGAGGGGGGAGACACTGAATCGTTCAGAGTGGGGGGTTCGAGGGGGGAGACACTGAATCGTTCAGAGTGGGGGGTCGAGGGGGGAGATACTGAATCGTTCAGAGTGGGGGTTTGAGGGGGGAGACACTGAATCGTTCAGAGTGGGGGGTCGAGGGGGGAGACACTGAATCGTTCAGAGTGGGGGTCGAGGGGGAAATACTGAATCGTTCAGAGTGGGGGGTCGAGGGGGGAGACACTGAATCGTTCAGAGTGGGGGGTTCGAGGGGGGAGACACTGAATCGTTCAGAGTGGGGGGGTCGAGGGGGGAGACACTGAATCGTTCAGAGTGGGGGTTTCGAGGGGGGAAATACTGAATCGTTCAGAGTGGGGGGTTCGAGGGGGAAAATACTGAATCGTATTTAGCTGCTCCTGCTGTGCTGTTTTGCAGAGTGGAGGCAGGGCCGAGGAGCCCGGCTAATTCTCCAGGACGAGGACGTCACAACCAAGATTGAGTACGACTGGAAACGGCTCAACACATTGTCACATTATCAGGTGCGTGGATCAGGAGGAGGCCATTCAGCCCCTCGAGTCTGTTACACAGGAACAGGAGGCCATTCAGCCCCTCGAGTCAGTTACACAGGATCAGGAGGAGGCCATTCAGCCCCTCGAGTCTGTTACACAGGAACAGGAGGCCATTCAGCCCCTCGAGTCAGTTACACAGGATCAGGAGGAGGCCATTCAGCCCCTCGAGTCTGTTACACAGGAACAGGAGGCCATTCAGCCCCTCGGGTCTGTTACACAGGATCAGGAGGAGGCCATTCAGCCCCTAGGGTCTGTTACACAGGAACAGGAGGAGGCCATTCAGCCCCTCGAGTCTGTTACACAGGAACAGGAGGAGGCCATTCAGCCACTCGAGTCAGTTACACAGGAACAGGAGGAGGCCATTCAGCCACTCGAGTCAGTTACACAGGATCAGGAGGAGGCCCATTCAGCCCCTCGAGTCTGTTACACAGGAACAGGAGGAGGCCATTCAGCCCCTCGAGTCTGTTACACAGGATCAGGAGGCCATTCAGCCCCTCGAGTCAGTTACACAGGATCAGGAGGAGGCCATTCAGCCACTCGAGCCTGTTACACAGGAACAGCAGGAGGCCATTCAGCCCCTCTCAAGCCTGTTACACAGGATCAGGAGGAGGCCATTCAGCCCCTCGAGTCAGTTACACAGGAACAGGAGGAGGCCATTCAGCCCCTCTCAAGCCTGTTACACAGGATCAGGAGGAGGCCATTCAGCCACCCTCGAGCCTGTTACACAGGATCAGGAGGAGGCCATTCAGCCCCTCTCAAGCCTGTTACACAGGAACAGGAGGAGGCCATTCAGCCCCTCTCAAGCCTGTTACACAGGATCAGGAGGAGGCCATTCAGCCACCCTCGAGCCTGTTACACAGGATCAGGAGGAGGCCATTCAGCCCCTCTCAAGCCTGTTACACAGGATCAGGAGGAGGCCATTCAGCCCCTCAAAACCTTCCACCATTCAAATTGTGGCTGATCTGCACCTCTGACTCCAATTAAATTTAAGTTTGTGCCTCCTTGTTCCTCATCCTCCGCCATAAAAAATAGTCATGTGGAGAACCTGGTGATTGATCTCTTCAGAGCATAGAAAGGTCCCAGCCAGGCCAGACAGTCCCCTGGTGTCAGCTGCCGGAGGGTCAGAACCGAGGAACCGCCGCACTGTCGGAGGGTCAGTACTGAGGGAGGGCCGCGCTGATGGAGTGTCAGAAACGGGGGGACCGCCGCACTGTCGGAGGGTCAGTACTGAGGGAGGGCCCGCGCTGCCGGAGGGTCAGAACCGAGGGAGGGCCGCACTGCCGGAGGGTCAGTACTGAGGGCCCGCCGCAGTGTCGGAGGGTCAGAACCGAGGGACTGCCGCGCTGATGGAGTGTCAGAACCGGGGGACCGCCGCACTGTCGGAGGGTCAGTACTGAGGGAGGGCCGCGCTGCCGGAGGTCAGTACTGAGGGACCGCCGCACTGTCGGAGGGTCAGTACTGAGGGAGCGCCGCACTGTCGGAGGGTCAGTACTGAGGGAGCGCCGCACTGTCGGAGGGTCAGTACTGAGGGAGCGCCGCACTGTCGGAGGGTCAGTACTGAGGGAGAGCCGCACTGTGGGAGGGTCAGTACTGTGAGAGCGCCGCACTGTCGGAGGATCAGTACTGAGGGAGGGCCACACTGCTGGAGGGTCAGTACTGAGGGACCGCCGCACTGTCGGAGGGTCAGTACTGAGTGAGCGCCGCACTGTCGGAGGGTCAGTATTGAGGGAGGGCCGCACTGTCGGAGGGTCAGTACTGAGGGAGAGCCGTGCTGCCGGAGGGTCAGTACTGAGGGAGTGCCGCACTGCCGGAGGGTCGATACTGAGGGACTGCTGCACTGTCGGAGGGTCAGTACTGAGGGAGGGCCGCACTGTCGGAGGGTCAGTACTGAGGGAGTGCCGCACTGTCGGAGTGTCAATACTGAGGGAGTGCCGCACTGCCGGAGGGTCGATACTGCGGGACTGCCGCACTGTCGGATGGTCAGTACTGAGGGAGCGCCGCACTGCTGGAGGGTCAGAACTGAGGGAGGGCCGCACTGTCGGAGGGTCAGTACTGAGGGAGAGCCGCACTGCCGGAGGGTCAGTACTGAGGGAGCGCCGCACTGTCGGAGGTCAGTACTGAGGGAGTGCCGCACTGTCGGAGGGTCAGTACTGAGGGAGTGCCGCACTGTCGGAGGGTCAGTACTGAGGGAGAGCCGCACTGCCGGAGGGTCAGTACTGAGGGAGCGCCGCACTGTCGGAGGTCAGTACTGAGGGAACGCCGCACTGTCAGAGGGTCAGTACTGAGGGAGCGCCGCACTGTCGGAGGGTCAGTACTGAGGGAGGAGCCATTAAACCCGAGGCCTCCGTCTGCCCTCTCAAGTGGATGTTAAAGATCTCACAGCCACTACTGGACGTAGGTTGGGGGGTGGGTGGGGGCTAATATCTATCCCTCCACCTCTGAAAAACAGATGATCTGGGTCATTATAGCATTGGCCTTTGTGGGATCTTACTGTGCACATAATGACTACTGTATTTCCTACAACAGTTACCACACTTCAAAAAACCTCCTTCATTGGCCTTTCACCCTTTGGCACATCCCGAGGTGCGGAATGGCACTGGAGAGATTAAAATTCCATTTATAGTACTGTCCTCGCGCAGCCCCCTATGGTTGAATATCCTGCTGCTGAGGCCCTGCTCACTGGCTGAGCACAGCACTCCAGGGGAGGAGTCAGAGGGGAGAGCCCGGGTGGTAGGGAATATGTTTGAAAATTCCTAGAGTGTCTTTGTTACTCAATTGGACAGGTGACAGACGGGTCTGCTGTAGCTCTGGTTCCCAAACAGATCTCCGCCTACAACATTGCAAACTCCTTCACCTTCACCAGGTCGCTGAGCCGATACGGTAAGAAACAGGCCGTCACATCACAGCTTTAAATTCAACATCAGGCAGGCTGGTGGGATGGAGGGTTAGGAAGAGAAGGTGGGGTGAAGGATATGGGGAGAGGGTGGGGGATATGGGGAGAGGATGGGGGATATGGGGAGAGCTGTGGGATATGGGGAGAGGGTGGGGGATATGGGGAGAGCTGTGGGATATGGGGAGAGCTGTGGGATATGGGAATGGTTGGGCGTGTGGGATATGGGAAGAGGGTGAAGGATAGGGAGAGTGTGTGGGGTGACGGATATGGGAAATGTGTGGGGGTGAGGGATATGGAAAGAGGGTGAGGGATATGGAGAGAAAGTGGGGGTATGGGGAGAGGGTGGCAGTGAGGGATATGGGGAGTGGTTGGGTGTGAGGGATATGGGGAGTTTGTGGGGGTGAAGGATAGGGGGAGTGTGTGGGGGTGAGTGATAGGGGTAGTGTGAGGGGGTGAGGGAGATGGGGAGAGGGTGGGGTTGAGGGATATGGGGAGAGGGTGAGGGATGGGGGTGTGGGGGCGAGGGATATGGCGAGTGTGTGGGGGTGAGGGATAGGGGTAGTGTGAGGGGGCGAGGGATATGGGGAGTGTGTGGGGGGCGAGGGATATGGGGAGTGTGTGGGGCGAGGGATATGGGGAGTGTGGGGGGAGAGGGATAGGGGTAGTGTGTGGGGGCGAGGGATAGGGTAGTGTGTGGGGGCGAGGGATAGGGGTAGTGTGTGGGGGCGAGGGATATGGGGAGTGTGTGGGGGAGAGGGCTATGGGGAGTGTGGGGGGAGAGGGCTATGGGGAGTGTGGGGGGGCAAGGGATATGGGGAGTGTGGGGGGGTGAGGGATATGGGGAGAGGGTAAAGGATATGGGAGTGGGCGGGGGTGTGGGATATGGGGAGTGGGTGGGGGTGATGGATATTGGGAGAGGGTGGAGGATATGGGGAGAGGGTGAGGGATATGGGGAGTGAGTGGGGGTGAGGGATATGGGGAGAGGGTAAAGGATATGGGGAGTGGGTGGGGGTGATGGATATTGGGAGAGGGTGGAGGATATGGGGAGAGGGTGAGGGATATGGGGAGTGAGTGGGGGTGAGGGATATGGGGAGAGGGTGAGGGATATGGGGAGTGGGTGGGGGTGATGGATATTGGGAGAGGGTGGAGGATATGGGGAGAGGGTGAGGGATATGGGGAGTGAGTGGGGGTGAGGGATATGGGGAGAGGGTAAAGGATATGGGGAGTGGGTGGGGGTGTGGGATATGGGGAGTGGGTGGGGGTGAGGGATATTGGGAGAGGGTGGGGGATAAGGGAGTGGGTGAGGGATGTGGGTGGGGGTGAGGGATATGGGCGGTGGATGGGGATGAGGGATATGGGGAGAGGGTGAGGGATATGGGGAGAGGGTGAGGATATGGGGAGAGGGTGTTGGATATGGGCATTGGGTGGGGGTGAGGGATATGGGCAGTGGGTGTGGGATATCGGCAGTGGGTGGGCGTGAGTGACATGGGGAGTGGGTGGTCGTGGAGTGACATGGGAGTGGGTGAGGGATATCTGGAGAAGGTGTGGGATATGGGGAGATGGTGTCGGATATGGGCAGTGGGTGAGGGATATGGGCAGTGGGTGGGGGTCAGGGATATGGGGAGTGGGTGAGGGATATGGGCAGTGGGTGGGGGTGAGGGATATGGGGAGTGGGTGAGGGATATGGTCAGTGGGTGGGGGTGAGGGATATGGGGAGTGGGTGTGGGATATGGGGAGAGGGTGAGGGATATGGGGAGAGGGTGAGGGTTATGGGGAGTGGGTGTGGGATATGGGGAGATTGTGAGGGATATGGGGAGTGGGTGAGGGATATGGGCAGTGGGTGAGGGATATGGGCAGTGGGTGAGGGATATGGGGAGAGGGTGAGGGTTATGGGCAGTGGGTGAGGGATATGGGAGAGGGCGTGGGATATAGGGAGTGGGTGAGGGATATGGGGAGAGGTTGAGGATATGGGAGAGGGTGAGGGATATGGGGAGAGGGTGAGGATATGGGGAGTGGGTGTGGGATATGGGGAGTGGGTGAGGGATATGGCAGTGAGTGAGGGATATGGGGAGAGGGTGAGGGATATGGGGAGAGGGTGAGGGATATGGGGAGAGTGTGAGGGATATGGGGAGAGGGTGAGGGATATGGGAGAGGGTGTGGGATTATGGGGAGAGTGTGAGGGATATGGGGAGAGGGTGTGGGATATGGGGAGAGGGTGTGGGATATGGGGAGAGGGTGTGGGGTATGGGGAGAGGGTGAGGGATATGGGGAGAGGGTGAGGATATGGGGAGTGGGTGTGGGATATGGGGAGAGTGTGAGGGATATGGGGAGAGTGTGAGGTATGGGAGTGGTGAGGATATGGGGAGTGGGTGTGGGATATGGGCAGTGGGTGTGGGATATGGGGAGAGGGTGTGGGATATGGGGAGAGGGTGTGGGATATGGGAGAGGGTGTGGATATGGGCAGTGGGTGTGGGATATGGGGAGACGGTGTGGGATATGGGCAGTGGGTGTGGGATATGGGGAGAGGGTGTGGGATATGGGGAGAGGGTGTGGGATATGAGCAGTAGGTGTGGGATATGGGGAGAGGGTGTGGGATATGAGCAGTGGGTGTGGGATATGGGGAGAGGGTGTGGGATATGGGGAGAGGGTGTGGGATATGGGCAGTGGGTGTGGGATATGGGCAGTGGGTGTGGGATATGGGCAGTGGGTGTGGGATATGGGCAGTGGGTGTGGGATATGGGGAGAGGGTGTGGGATATGGGCAGTGGGTGTGGGATATAGGGAGAGGGTGTGGGATATGGGCAGTGGGTGTGGGATATGGGCAGTGGGTGTGGGATATGGGGAGACGGTGTGGGATATGGGGAGAGTGTGAGGGATATGGGGAGAGGGTGTGGGATATGAGCAGTGGGTGTGGGATATGGGGAGACGGTGTGGGATATGGGGAGAGGGTGTGGGATATGGGGAGAGGGTGTGGGATATGGGCAGTGGGTGTGGGATATAGGGAGAGGGTGTGGGATATAGGGAGAGGGTGTGGGATATGGGCAGTGGGTGTGGGATATGGGCAGTGGGTGTGGGATATGGGGAGATGGTGTGGGATATAGGGAGAGGGTGTGGGATATGGGGAGATGGTGTGGGATATGGGGAGAGTGTGAGGGATATGGGAGAGGGTGTGGGATATGGGGAGAGTGTGAGGGATATGGGGAGAGGGTGTGGGATATAGGGAGAGGGTGTGGGATATGGGCAGTGGGTGTGGGATATGAGGAGACGGTGTGGGATATGGGCAGTGGGTGTGGGATATGGGGAGAGGGTGTGGGATATGGGCAGTGGGTGTGGGATATGAGGAGACGGTGTGGGATATGGGGAGAGTGTGAGGGATATGGGGAGAGGGTGTGGGATATGGGAGAGTGTGAGGATATGGGGAGAGGGTGTGGGATATAGGGAGAGGGTGTGGGATATGGGCAGTGGGTGTGGGATATGAGGAGACGGTGTGGGATATGGGGAAGTGTGAGGGATATGGGGAGAGGGTGTGGGATATGGGCAGTGGGTGTGGGATATGAGGAGACGGTGTGGGATATGGGGAGAGTGTGAGGGATATGGGGAGAGGGTGTGGGATATGAGCAGTGGGTGTGGGTATGTGTCTCGGTAACACTGATA